>NC_079415.1:2814890-2866945 GCF_026213295.1 Gadus chalcogrammus | reverse complement strand
TCTCAACCCCCGCCTCCCTCTGTCTCACCCCCACCTCCTCCGCCCACACCCTTCTGCCTGTCTCACCCCCACCTCCTCCGCCCACACCCCTCTGCCTGTCTCACCACCACCTCCTCCCCCCCACCACCTCCTCCCTCTGTCTCACCCCCACCTCCTCCGCCCACACCCCTCTGCCTGTCTCACCCCCAACTCCTCCGCCCACACCCCTCTGCCTGTCTCACCACCACCTCCTCCACCCACACCCCTCTGCCTGTCTCACCACCACCTCCTCCAACCCCTTCCCTCCTCCCCTCCGACCACCACCACCTCCTCCATCACCACCACCTCCATCACCCCCTCTTCCTCCACCCCCACCACCCCCACCATCTCCACCCCCCCCCTCCCCCCCCAGCACCTGGTGTCGTCCATCACGGCGGCGGAGCAGGTGCTGGTGTTCTCCTCGGGGATCCTGGTGGAGTGCGACTCTGCCGCCGCCCTGCTGGCCCAGGAGGACAGCCTCTTCAGGGTGCTAGTGCGGAGCCACAAGTAGCCCCCCCCCCCCCCCCACCGCTCTGCTGGGGGCCGCCCTCCACCCTCCGCCCTCCGTCCTCCGTTATCCTGCTGCGCTCTCTGGTTCCGTCGCCCTTCTCTTTCTTCCTCACTCCTCTCCTTACTCTGGTTCTCCTACCTGCCCTTGCGGTGCCTTCCTCTTCCTCTTTTTACTCCTCTTCACTTTCCGTTTCTTGCCCCTTTTGTTCAGCGGGGGCTTATTCGCTCCCCTCCCTCCCTCCCTCCCTCCCTCCCTCCCTCCCTCCCTCTCTCCCTCCCTCCCTCCCTCCCTCTCTCCCTCGTTCTCTCCCTCCCTCTCTCTCTCACTCCCTCGCTTCCTCCCTCCCTCGTTCTCTCCCTCCCTCCCTCCCTCCCTTCCCTCCCTCCCTCCCTCCCTCTCTCCCTCCCTCCCTCCCTCCCTCCCTCCCTCTCTCCCCTCCCCCTCCTCCCTCCCTCTCTCCCTCGTTCTCTCCCTCCCTCTCTCTCTCACTCCCTCGATTCCTCCCTCCCTCGTTCTCTCCCCCTCCCTCCCTCCCTCCCTCCCTCGCTTCCTCCCTCCCTCCCTCCCTCCCTCCCTCTCTCCCTCGTTCTCTCCCTCCCTCTCTCTCTAACTCCCTCGCTTCCTCCCTCCCTCCCTCCCTCCCTCCCTCCCTCCCTTGCTTCCTCCCTCTCTCGCTTCCTCCCTCCCTCCCTCCCTCTCTCTCTCCCCCTCCCCCCCCCCGAGTTCTTCTTCTCCCCGTGGAGTGGGAGGCGCCCCAGGGGCCTGGAGTCTGGGGGGTCCGTCCCTCGCTGCCTCTGGCACCCCGTCCGGTTGGTACCAGACAGACCCCTCGCCTGCACGCCTACCGCACTAAACCCCAGACGGGACCAGACCAGACCAGACTAGACCAGACCAGACTAGACTAGACTAGACTGGAACAGTCTAAACCAGACCAGACCAGACCGGAACAGACCAGACCGGACCAGACCAGACTAGACCAGACTAGACTGGACTAGACCGGACTAGACCGGACTGGACCAAGCTGGAAATGACCAGACTGGACAAGACTGCACTAAACCCCAGACGGGACTAGACCAGACTAGACTAGACCAGACCAGACCAGATCAGACTAGACCAGACCAGTCTAAACCAGACCAAACCAGACTAGACTAGAATAGACTAGACCAGACTAGACCAGATCAGACTAGACCAGACCAGACCAGACTAGACTAGACTAGACTAGAATAGACTGGACCGGACCAGACCAGACTAGACCACACTAGACCAGACCAGACTAGACCAGACCAGACCAGACCACACCAGACCAGACTAGACCAGTCTAAACCAGAGCAGACCAGACCAGTCTAAACCAGAGCAGACCAGACCAGAGCAGACGGCACTAGTCCGGACTATCTCTTAGGCTCTGGTGTTCAGCGCTACATTGCATGGTCTACTGTGGTGGTTAATTCAGCGACGCATCGGCAATACAGATTTTACGTTTTAAAAGCAGTTTGTGGGTTTGTGAGAAGCGAAATGGCTGAAGTTTCAGGGTTTGAACATGAGGATGCGTCAGAGTTTTAATGCGTAAGAGTTTAATTCCATCAATTTAGAGACTCAAAGAAACAATCCTGCATGTTGTTCTTCTTTGAATGACTGCCGTATCATGTCTGTTGTATGTCGTTCAAATCTTGTAAAAAACGTCATATCGTCTTGGAAAAAACCCGCCTGTACACATTAATGATTCTTCTTCCTATGTGTGTTTGTGTGCGTGTCGATGTGTTGTGTTTGTGCGCGTGCATGCCCGTCCCTGTATGCGTGCGTGTGTGCCCATGCGTGCGTGTGACCATGCCTGTGTACCCATGTGTGAATGTGTCTCCGTGTGTATGTGTGTGCTTTTGCGTGTGTGTACCCGTGTGTGTATGTGTGTGTGTGCCTTTGTGTGTGTGTGTGTGTGTGTGTGTGTGTGTGTGTGTGTGTGTGTGTGTGTGTGTGTGTGTGTGTGCAGCACCGCGTCCACACCATCCTGGAGGCCGACCTGGTCATCGTGATGAAGAGGGGGAACATCCTGGAGTACGACAAACCCGAGACCCTTCTGTTGCAAGAGGACAGCATGTTCGCCTCCTTCGTCCGCGCCGACATGTAGGAACGGAAAAATCCTCGGAACGTACCGGTCTACGGTACGGTTAACGCACAACACGGCGTCGACCGTCGACGGACGGTCCGCGTGGATCCTTAACGTGTTTCCCGAGTTTGTTGGATCCCGTCCGGGACGGCCGGTTTGGGTCGAACAGAACAGTCGAGCCGGTCGTTCGGTTAGCCCCCCCCCCCTCCCCGACGTCTGCAGTTCATCGCCCCGGAGATGGAACCCGACGTTCTGCCATCTTGTTTAAAGGGGCGGTAACGCATCGAAGCCCACCAGGGAATTCGGTGCCCGGACCCTCAACTTATTTTTTTATTGAGTTTTTTTTTATTGATTTATTGATGTCTTTGATTTGATGTGTAATTGTCAAAGAAAAAAAAAAAAGATTGATGAATGCAGTGATTGGTTTATAAATCCATTCACTGTTAATTGTTAGTTCAAGGAATCGGTTGATTTATTCGTTGAAGTATTTTTTGGGGTTTCAACGTTTTATATATCGTCTTATAAAGTATTAACCTTTTTTTCATGTGTCATATCAGATCATATAGCCTCTTTTCAACACGTTTGTTTCACGCTTAAAATCACGGTGTGTCACAGGCCACGGAGTAAACTAGTCTTCAAAGTCCTGGTTTTGGTCCAAGATGAGAACTTCCTGCTTCAGAAAATTCAAGTCCCACATGCCCCACAAGCACTTTGGCATTTTTCGAAATTATAAATTAGAAAACACTGATGAACTAAATCAAAATATTAGGGATGGCTTTTATTTCCTGAAACTGGAATGTTCCTCCTAGTTTTGGCGTGTAGGAATATGTCAGGGTTGTATTGATTATTGACCGATTGAAACCGCAACTTCAACCTATCAAACCAAAAACAAAACCTCTTGATAAGGAATTTGAATGACGTGAATTTAGTCCTTGGCCTGTTGTGTATTTAATTTTAAACATCATGTTTCAACACGAATGAACATTACTAGTACAGAACTTTGTGTTGAGTCCAATGAACTGAATAGATGTCAAAAACAGCCTTATTCACGGTTCACAGGGACTAACAGTATAGCAACATATTATTTCTACACCAATAACCTTATTCTTTAGCTTTCCTTAATTAATGCACAGCTCTTCCTGCTACAGCAGGAATGGCGCTAGGCTAGCATCACTGCTAGCCGTTAGCTCAGCACTTGTTTTTGTTTCTGTGGCCTGTCTAGTGCGAACACTGTAGGGTACCACGCCAGAGACTCCTGTGAGAGCCGGTGGACCCCCCCTGTCTGTCTGCCTTCGTGCGTTGCTGAAACCCAACTTCTCTGGGACCCTGGGTACTAGCTATCCACCCCTCCCGAGATACCATTATTTTATATACACCTGTACTTCTATAGAGTCATTATAACCCTTTTTTTCTTTTTTGTGTCTTCATATCTGTACATATACTTAAAGTGTTGACGATTGTTGATCTGTTGGTTCAGTGGCAAGATTTTTGTTTTGTTTTGTTTTACATGGGGAGGGATAATTAGTCTTGTGTTTGATAAAGCTCCTTTTGAGTCTCAGATCACATTGTTATTATGGTCCTTATAGCGCTTAGAAGCTTTAAACTTTCAGTACTATGGTCAGGGGACAAAACAAGCCATATCTTGACAACAACCCAGTGTGTGAGTATGTTTCTATATCGGCTTTTTATTATGAATTTGTACTCGCTTTTTTATAGAGCAGTTTATTAACTCTCAACCCCATGTGATGTTGCTACAGGGACGGTCTTGAAATGGCTTTTAAACAGCAATTCAACATCACACCTGGTGTACTATATAGGCTCTTCCAGATACTTAAACTACAGGAATCTCACATTTATACCATAACAATAATATAATATAATCATAAATGGTCTATGGGGCCTTGGAGTAAAAACGTGAAGACCTTCAGACTGCAGCACCGGTATATCTCTCTCTCGCCTGCTTGTGGTTCATTCTCCTGGGTTTTGGACGTCAGGTCTGATCATCAGAGCAGACTCTCAGTGGA
Source organism: Gadus chalcogrammus (assembly GCF_026213295.1). Lineage (NCBI taxonomy): Eukaryota > Metazoa > Chordata > Actinopteri > Gadiformes > Gadidae > Gadus > Gadus chalcogrammus. Next base: position 2,862,291 of record NC_079415.1, on the reverse strand, counting down.
CGGTATCCAGCACAGGGACGTCTGGCAACGGAAGTAACGCTAGCCAGCGAGGGACCCTCCGTCCCAGCCTCCTCCCGTCTGAGACACGCCCCCAGCTCAGAGGAGTGCGTATCAAAGTGTGGGACTGGATTTGTATTTTTTACCGATGACTTCTAAACTGTATGGTTTGTTTTTATATTCGAAATGGTGTCGGATGTTTCAGCTTGAGGTATGATTGTGTTCTTCGAGGAAACCGCTTTTGTCCCATGTGTTCTGCCCTGAAGTGTGTGAAAGCAGATGTTGGATACAATTGAGATAAAGCCAACAACTGCATTACTATGTTATTGGTTTTAGTTGTTTTTGTGACCTTTTTAAAATTTCCTCTGTCATATTTGTTTCACCTACATGTGTGTTTGTGTGTGTGTCTGTGTGTGTGTCTGTGTGTGTGTGTATGTTTTTTTCTGCTCCTGCATGATTTTGTGTGTGTCTGCACGTGTCTGTGGATGTTTTTGTCTGTGTATTCCTCTGTATAAGAACACATTTTCTTTCGATATATTTCTCAGAATCATGTCTAGAAGTGTTTGATACCATGTCCCATTCTCTGTTGTTTGTACGTGACTGTGTGCGTGCGTCTGTGTGTGTGTGTGTGTGTGTGTTTGGCGATGGGATCACATCTCTCTGCCAAATGTGTCTTGTTATTGGCTGGCGCCCCTCCACCCTATCCTCCGAGCAAAGAGCAAAGAAAAGAATGACTAACACAGAGGAAGAGAGACAGAATACTACTCATACTACTTCAGTGTCTCTGACAGCCCAAACGGTGACAGGTGATGGATCTCTTCTCATCCGATCTCCTCCACAGATATAAACCCGGGATGATATTTTTACTGAGTTCATGTTGTTCCTCAGTTGTGTCGGTGTATGAGAGGGCTGTCCCTACCCTGATCTTTATCGTTATCTATCTCCTTGAATCCCTCCCCCTCCTACCTATTTCAAGGTTGTTTCTTGATCATCGCATTTGTAAACTCTGCGTTGTGCGATTGGCAGCAAAGAGAAGATTAAACGGTTTTACACACACGCTTTTGATTCTGGGACTTTTCCTCGCCCTTTTGTAAAGTTGTTAATCACAGTACAATGTTCGTAGTAGTCTAACATCGGACAAGAAGCCATTGAGATAAATTTATTAATGGCCTTTATTATAGTATTCTACATAGTAACACTAATCCTATCAGTATCCGGGGCGGGAATGATTGTCAGTATAGCCCTACCACCCGAACCACAGCCTTGCATGTATGCCTAGGTACCCCCTCATCATGCAATCACCCCAACACATACAACTATGCATGTGTTGTGTGTCACAACTTTGATATTTATAAGATTAATTTGTTTTTCAAAAGAGCCGTTGACTGTTAAAACTATTAAATGATTTACAAACAGTCAGTTTCTAACTTCTCTTCATTTCTTTCTTGTTATCTATATACATATATATATATTTATATGTGTAAATATACATTATTCGATTATCACATTCAAACATAGTGTACCTCTTTTCATTGAATAAAAAGCATTGATTTTGGGAGTTAATTTTTCTTTCTCAAATATAAAATCCAACCCAAAACTTCTATGATGAAGAGCCAGCGGGTGGTCCGTTCGGTGGGCTTTCACCATGCAGACGCTTTACGCACAAACACCATAAGTGATGAAACAGCGCCACCTACAGACCACATCTCCACACAAGTCACGGATGCGCGCCTTTAAACGCAGCCAAGTTTGGAAACTCCTAAAAAAAAACACGTAGTTATTTATACAGCCTACGCCACCAAATTGTTGTATAATTCCGTTAATTTATGATACACGCTTCATTTTTACCTTTTATTATATTCCAACGCAAGCAAACACAACAAAAAACACCTACAATCTCCAGAAACAATATTGATAAAGTGAGGTCGGAGCAGCCCAGAGCCACACCGCCCATGCTCCTCCGTCATCCCGCCTCCGTCAGCCCCGCCGTGGGGTCGAAGGCGCCCTGGAAACTCCACTGAACTCGGGAGCAACTTTATGGTGGAAGCGGAGCTGGTGCGTCGAAGTTTTCTTTCGGAGAGCCTCGCCGTTTTTTCATTTTTTCAGACAGTCACTACCCTAATGCGATGAGAGATTGCAGAACATGTCCCTGAAATGCGGATTATTTCATCATTTAGTGCTTTATGGGTGCAGGTGAGAGCGTCGCGAGTGTTTTTGGGACTCGGCCGTCTTTTTGGACTCCGCATCAGGTGGCCCTACGAGGTGAACGGGATTTAGGGACGTCGAGTCCAGACTCAAGATGTTGGCCCGAAAAAGCATCATCCCGGAGGAGTTCGGACTACCGGGGCTCGCCTCTCGGATGCCCCGCAAGCCGGTGTTCAGGGACCGGGTGAACAAAGCCCGCTTCATCGCCAAGAACGGCTCCTGCAACTTGGCGCACAAGAACATCCGCGAGCAGGGCCGCTTCCTGCAGGACGTGTTTACCACCCTGGTGGACCTGAAATGGCGCTTCACCCTGGTGATCTTCACCACCACGTTCGTGAGCAGCTGGCTGCTGTTCGCCATGACCTGGTGGCTGGTGGCGTTCGGCCACGGGGATCTGAACCAGGACCGTGCGAACCGGACCGAGTGCGTCACTAACGTCAAGTGAGTCAATAAACTAGTTTACCCCTCACCGCTGGAGGACTGGTCTGGGTAAACCCCTGGCAGTGGGGAGCGTTGGAAAACACAGAGAATTCCTTAAACATGTTTTTTCATTTATGTGGAGTTCGATATCGATAACATAAGTTGATCTCTAACTTTCGATAAATTAAAGTGAATCCATTCTCTGAGTCTCTCTTGCCCCCCTCTCCCGGCCTCTCCCGTTCCCAGGTCGTTCTCCTCGGCCTTTCTGTTCTCCATCGAGGTGCAGGTGACCATCGGCTTCGGGGGCCGCATGATCACCGAGGAGTGCGGCACGGCCATCGCGGTGCTCATCATCCAGAACATCGTGGGGCTCATCATCAACGCCATCATGCTGGGTAGGGAAGGAGAGGGTGGAGAGAGGGTCGCGGGAGATGGGGACCCCCATTGCTATCTAGAGGCCGTTTCCTTCTTTTCGCTCTTCTGCAAATTTGTAGCCTACTGGGCCATTTATATGCATTTTATTTATTTTTATAAAGTATTAATAGAAAATATTGAACGTTTTGGCACTGTTTTATAGATTTACTTGTCTAATTTTGCGTTTCACTCAAAGGAGTTTAATGGTATTGTGAAAAGCATTTCTACAGTTGAACAGTTTGAGACAAAACATTTCTACATAGACATAATAACCAATAACACAACAATGTGCTTATCCTTTCAAAGGGGACTCCTATTCAAAGAGAAAAGTTAGTGTGAGAGTAGTGTGTATCACTACATTTAATCGGAAAACAAATCTTTACTATTTGGTTGACTGTCATTTGAATCTCTTCAATGAATTAATTTAATTATGAAGCAGGTATCGTTATGAGTCTAAACTTTAGAATCATCTACAGGTAGACTACAGACACTGGGATTCGAACCCAGAACCTCTTCACTGGGAGACAAACGCACTTACCAGCACCCCATTAGTTTAATATGGGCCAACTTAAAGCTGTTCGACATCCATTGATCAATCCTCGTACAAAGTACAAAAAACAGAAAAGAAAATCTCTTTAGTGTCCACTAGGGGGCCACTTGGCGTTACTGATAGCAACCACACGACGCATCGTGTAACAGCACATAGAGAAACAGTTACGACAGAGTATGAGGGAGCTCTCTATACCCTGATCTTTATCTGTATCCTTCTTGGATGGATATAGATAGCAGCTGGATACATATTTGTACATTATTTTCTATTTGAATATTTTCTATCCGACCATTTAAGTTCCCAGTTACAAAGTGTTGTTTTTTTTGGTGAGAAACGACGAATACTGCGTCGAGTCTTTTCAATCTCAAAAAAAAAAATCGTTTGAATAATCGTGACATCGATATTGACCAAAATAATCATCATTATGATTTTTTCCAAAATCGGCCAGCCCTACTAAAGCCGTCCATGTTCCCCCCCCCCTCCCCCTCCGCGTCTGCAGGCTGCATCTTCATGAAGACGGCGCAGTCCAACCGCCGCGCCGAGACGCTGATCTTCAGCCGGCACGCCGTCATCGCCGTGAGGAACAACCGCCTCTGCTTCATGACGCGCATCGGGGACCTCCGCAAGAGCATGATCATAGGAGCCGCCGTGCGCCTGCAGGTAGGCCCCGCCCCCTCCCGCGGTGCTCTGCTGTGATTGGTCGTTAGGGGCCGCCGTGCGCCTAAAGGTACGCCCCGCCCCCTCCTGCGGTGCTCTGCTGTGATTGGTCGTTAGGGGCCGCCGTGCGCCTGCAGGTACGCCCCGCCCCCTCCCGCGGTGCTCTGCTGTGATTGGTCGTTAGGGGCCGCCGTGCGCCTGCAGGTACGCCCCGCCCCCTCCTGCGGTGCTCTGCTGTGATTGGTCGTTAGAGGGCCGCCGTGCGGCTGCAGGTATGCCCCGCCCCCTTCCGTGGTGCTCTGCTGTGATTGGTTGAAGTAAGATCCTAGACTTAAAGGGGTAGTTCGGAATTTTGGACATAGGGCCTGATTCCCAAGTGAGCATTGGTATTCTATATCACTGGAGACAGTTTTTCAACCCATTTTATTCAGTCCTTCTAGTTGCGGAGTTCTCTCGTGCTAGGCTAGCGCAAGTGAACGGGAAAAGCTAGCCTGCTATTAAAAACAGTCTTACCCACTCCACAGTACACCCGAGGTCAATCAATAATAACACCAGACTATAGATTTAAATGTCTGTTTATTGAATAATGTTAGAAATAAAACCAACCTTGCATTGCATTGCATTTTGAGGGAATTGCTGGGTCTCAGCAGCAGTGTTATATTCCTGGTAGTAGGCTACGGCAGCGGCGGACTGATACCTAGGTTACCGGCTCTAGTTTATTTACCTGCCGCTGTCAATGCTACAAACGCCGAGTACAGTGAACGAAGGAATTAGCGTATTCAATTAAAAAGATATGGCCACGTTTGGAGGGCTTAGCGATGCATCTGCTTTTGACGACGATAATGAGGATTTTGTTGTATCCAACGAACCGTACATGTACGAGCCGGAATACACGGATGAAGAACTGAGAGAGATGGATGCTCAAAGGGCAGAACGAGAAAGAGCGTCTTTAGAGACCGTCCCCGCTGGAGCTGCAGTAGAGAACCGGGACAGAACAACGGGAGACTGGTGGTGCCAGTGCAGAAAATGTATTCAATGCCGACAGGGGACGAATGCTTTTGTTGCAGGGAGTGGGACTTAGTCATGAGTCACATGTACTTAGTCCGCCGCTGCCGTAGCCTACTACCAGGAATATAACACTGCTGCTGAGACCCAGCAATTCCCTCAAAATGCAATGCAATGCAAGGTTGGTTTTATTTCTAACATTATTCAATAAACAGACATTTAAATCTATAGTCTGGTGTTATTATTGATTGACCTCGGGTGTACTGTGGAGTGGGTAAGACTGTTTTTAATAGCAGGCTAGCTTTTCCCGTTCACTTGCGCTAGCCTAGCACGAGAGACTCCGCAACTAGAAGGACTGAATAAAATGGGTTGAAAACTGTCTCCAGTGATATAGAATACCAATGCTCACTTGGGAATCAGGCCCTATGTCCAAAATTCCGAACTACCCCTTTAAGGCAGAGATGGGACATAGGCCGTCCTACAAACTGGAGGAAACCGGTTTCAACTTAAAGGGGACATATCATACCACCAGGTGTGAGCGCGATTAGCCTTACAAGCCGTTTCGAAAATCTGCCCCATACGATGTTGCTCACCTATCCAGAACACATCTAGGTGGACACGCCCACTAGTGATGTCATATGGGGCAGATTTTCAAAACGGATTGTAAGGCTAATCACACTCACACCTGGTGGTATAACATGTCCCCTTTAAAAGAGAAAAACTGAGAACTGAAGTACACACTACACAGGTGAGTTGAATGAGTTAATTAACGCAGGTGGAATTGAACTAAAATCGCTTGTAACCTACACCCCCCCCTTGTGTCCAAAACACAAACTACAGGGGTTTCTGTAAAGGTGTTTTAATTCATGGCTCCATGCCTTGTCGGCTTAATAACTATTGATCTCTCATACCAATGTTTGACTGCATTGATAAACAATACCAATGGAAGATGTTCAATTTGTCGTCTGTCTTTTGTCACTGCAATGACAATGTTTTGGTTATTTTACTGAACCAAATCAACGGTTCAGTCGGTAGGTTGGTAACCGTAAGGTTGCTGGTTCGATCCCCGGCTCCTCCTAGACTGTCGCGGTGTCCCTGAGCGAGACGCCTCCCCCTGATTACTCCCGTCGAGCCGGCTGTCGCCCTACGTGGTCGCCACCTCCGTCGCCGGTGTGTGAATGTGTGCATGAATGGGTGAACGTCAGGCGACATTGTACAGCGCTTTGATTGGCCACTGGTTAGAAACGCGCCGTATAAATGCAGGCCATTACCGATGGTGAATGTTGGGCCCTCCACTGGTGGTCCTAAACACTAATGCACTGCTGTCCCGGTCCTGTGCCCCCCCCCCCGCCCCCAGGTGGTGAAGAAGACCACCACCCCCGAGGGAGAGGTGATCCCCATCCACCAGATCGACCTGCAGACGGAGAGCGCCCTGGCTAGCAACACCCTCTTCCTGCTGGCGCCGCTCATCATCTGGCACACCATTGACAAGAACAGGTCCACGCCGGGCACGCACGCACGCACGCACGCACGCACACACCGGGAACATACGCACCCACGCAAGCAGGCTCACGCACACATAAAAGTACACAAACCCGGACACACAGGTATACACATATTTTCATTTGTATATATATATATATATATATATCACTTTTATATTATATATATCATTTATATTCTAATTCCGCCAAGTCCGTTTCGCTAAATGCCACAAAGTGATAGACACTCTACCTTAAGGACTTGAGGTGAAACAATGAACCATTATGAAACTAAATCAATTAAAGACAAGAGTTTACGCGTCGACGCAAACGCACGGAAAATTAGCTAAGACAAAAAAAACACGTAAAATACAAAACATACGAAACCAAAAAATGTGAAAAGCGGTTGGAGCTTACACCTCTCCCTCCCCCCCTCTCTCTACCTCCCCCTCCCCCCAGCCCGCTGTACGACCTGTCGGCCATGGAGCTGCAGTGCAGCGACCTGGAGGTGATCGTGATCCTGGAGGGCGTGGTGGAGACCACGGGCATCACCACGCAGGCCCGCACCTCCTACATCTCGGACGAGATCCAGTGGGGCCACCGCTTCGTGCCCATCGTCAACGAGGAGGAGGGCGTCTACTCCGTGGACTACTCCAAGTTCGGCAACACCGTCAAGGTAGTAGTGGGAGTAGTAGTAAAAAAAAATGGAATACTATTTTTTTTTATACTATTTTCTTTTTACTATTTTTTTTATTTTTTACTTATTTGATGTAAGGGATAATGGTAAGTAATACCCTGACTCATTTGTACTTTTTACTTAGTTACTTAAGTACTACATACTTACTTACGGGAGGCAGTAGTTCATGAGGTAGAGCGCGTTGGCTTATAACCGCAACGTTGCTAGTTCGAATCCCCGGCACCTTGTAGCTAGAGTGTTGTGGTGTCCCTGAGCAAGGCACCTCTCGCCCCGACTGCTCCCGACGAGCTGGCTGTCACACTTTTGATACGGGATACTTGTAGTTGTAATGTTGTTTACGTATTTGATGTGAGGGATAATCGTAAGAAATACCTTATTTGTACTTTGTACTTTCTTACTTCAGTTATACTTTCTTACCTACTAGATTGTATACTTAAATTGTAAACAAATTCCTAAAGTCATCTCAATCATATAGCATACGTAGCTCGCCAATGCTAATCAACAGAACTACGAATTTGAGTTGATGTGCGCGTTATTTTCCATAAATCATCGAATCCAAAAAATATATATTGTGTAAATCATAATTTATCCAAAACAATCCAAACCGATGCTAGCCCAATGCTAACGCGCAATGCGGTCCGTCCGCCACCAGGTGGCGACGCCGCGCTGCAGCGCCAGAGAGCTGGACGAGAAGCCGTCCATCCTCATCCAGACGCTGCAGAAGAGCGAGCTGTCGCACCAGAACTCCCTGCGCAAGCGCAACTCCATGCGCCGCAACAACTCCATGCGCCAGGGCGCCGCCGGCAGCGGCAATGTGCGCAGGAACAACTCGGCCCTTGCCATCCCCAAGGTGCAGTTCCTCACGCCGACAGACGGGGGCGCCAGCCTGGTCACCTGACACAACGCACGCGGAGCCCCCCCCCCTCCGACTCTCCCCGATGGCTCGCTCGGAATGGAGTGTCACCCTGTGCTTTTGTCGTTCACGATGTGTGGCGTTATAGCTGATGATAGCACTGTGTTGTTAGGGTTTAGTTTTTCTCTACTTTGTTTCTGTACTAAAGTATTTTCGGATACGTTTTTTGAGGAATGGTATTTATCGTTTTTCATTTTGGCATTGGGAAGAATTATCATTATGAATCGTGCAAAAATAAGCGGGAAATGAAAAGTCAATATGTGATTGTACTAAGAATGTGGCCTGTATTTACCCTGGAAATCCGGAGTTCTCGCGAGAGCACAATTTGAATTTGCTCAGCGAGTCACTCTGGGAACGGGCAATATACGCACTCCCCGATTCCCCTGGATCAGAAAAATGACCCAATCACATCGGTGTATCTGATATAGGCGGGCCAAAGCGTTGCTGTTTTACCGACCGGATGCAGCAAGAGTCATTTCTATTGGTTAGCTCTGCTGGTCTGGATACGTCACCCCTTGTATTCTTCTGAATGGTCAGTGTGATCCAATTGCATGCAGTGATATTTTCATGCATGCTTGGTGCCGCCCCTCGAGTTGGGCCATTTTCATTACTCGTTGCCAGAGCCAGACCCTACAACTTTCTAGATGTGGGACTGGATTTCCAGGCTAGCCTATATTAGCCTACCGCTCCAAATCGAATTTAAACTCCTGAACTGAATTTTCTTGTATCTCAGATCACTGCACTTTGAGTAAATATACAGCGTGATGTTTGGTCATGTGACCTTCTTAACGTTTAGTATCTTTCATTACCTGAATATGTTTTTATCTTTATTTTTAACTGACATTTTTTCTTGTACTGGCACATCTTTGCTACAATGTCCGTAAGAAAAAAGACAATCTTTGAATGATGAAGGTCATATCAGCGCCTTTACTTTGAAGGACAATTCTTTGAGATGTATCTCAACTCCAACAAGATGTACCGACAACTTTTCTATCCATAGATGCATCATTCATATGTCAAATGTTTTCCTACTTTTTTAAAACTTTTTAACACTTTGTGATTTTTAGAAACTTGATATGTGCCTCCTGAATTAAAATATATTATTATTGCAATCCAACAAGGCTATTTTTATTCATGAGATTTTTTTTATGATATCACATCCAAACATTTTTCAATAATAAGCAAGCTTTTTTACGTATACAACATCAAATGCAACTCTCACGCAAACGCGACAGCAAAGAGTGTGTTGTAACAGGATAAGGCCACTAGACGTCGCTATGCGCACGTCTTCGCGCTTAAGACTAATAGCGGGCGCCAGGTGTTTTGACTGATTAAGAAGTAACGTGTGCACCACTCACGTGGAGGAGGGTTTCAGACGCAGTGTTGTTTTGAGGAACAACTGAACACCGGTCCTGATGTCTGTCATTCCTTTATTTCTCCTCTCACTTACACTGAGGGGAATTCGCACCGGTAATGTTACATTTTGACTAATAGAAATGTGGTCTCCTAGTCATTTTCAATAAGACCTACTGGTTACATTTCCGAATGAATCAATCTTCCATTGTGTTAACGTAAACGTGACCCTCTGTCATGACCGGTCCGTAGGAGTCAATACGCATTACCGAGTAGCTTATGACCTGATCAATCTTCTACCTCTTGACAACGTGACTTTCAGAAGGCAGCAACCACACCAATCAAACGGAGCATGATGAAGAACACTACGGTACGCGTTATTCCCGTCTGTTCGAGTTTCAGCCCTAACAAGGTTCACTCCGCATGAACGTGAACTTTGCGATCATCAGCATTGGCGGGGATTCGCACCTTCACCCCCGAGCTGGAGATCGAGACGAGGATCATCGGTGGGAAGGAGGCGTGGGCCCACTCATGGCCGTGGCAGGTTTCCCTCCGGTACGCCACCATGCCGGCGTGTGGAGGCGCCATCATCGCCCCCTCGTGGGTCATCACCGCGGCGCACTGTTTTCAGAGGTAAACATGTCACTAAAGTCTTCCTTCTGATTCCGGCAAGAACTGTCAAAACAATGACATGTCGAATCAATGCAAAAACGTCCTGGTTGTTTGCACAAAATGTGGAGGGGTTACTTAAAGCCGAACTAAAATAGGGTTTTTGTTTGTGCTTGTTTGTGTTTTCACAGGTTTAAGACCGCCTCTTCTTGGATGGTGATGGCAGGAAAACATGACCTGGGGAACCCGAACGAGGCCTTTCAACAGGTGACGACGAATACGCACATCTTTGTGTTTGCAACTGTACATGCTACATACCGTTAGCCTCATAGCATGATCGCCTGAGTCATATTTCAAGCTTCATCTTGTAATTAACGTCAATAGTTGCCTCAGTAAAATAGATGACTTGGGAAGAGGGCGATCATGGAATGTAACGGGCTCTCTGATTGGCTTAGGATATAGCCAATGACGCACAGTGATTCAGCAGCATTAGGAGGGTAGAGTTAGGTTAGATATCACAATTTGGCCAAAATATGACTTGGGCAATTGCGCAATGAGGTTAACGAATCAGTGTAGTGATCTTTTAGTGATCCGTTAAACACCTTGAGGCGCTCCTACCGGCCTAAACTTACTCTTAAACGTGAAGATTTCTCGTTGGTATCCGACGCCCTAGCTGGTGGGCGTGTCCAGGATCGTGACCCACCAGGGCTACAGCCGGCGCACCAAGGAGTTTGACGTGGCTCTGCTGAAGCTCCAGACGCCCCTGCTGTACGACGAGCACGTCAGGCCCATCGAGATCTGGATGGACGCCCTGCGGCCCGCCATGAGCTGCTCCGTCACCGGCTGGGGCTCCACCCGAGAGAGTAACGTGCCCACACCGTCTCACTCCGTCCCCGAGACGTGGCTAACAACGCCGCCGCGCTCGCCGCCGTGTGCCCACCGCCTCCGTCCGTTGACTGATCCCCGTTGACTTTGAATGGGGACGGACGCGCAATGCGTTGTGGGTCCGTGCGCTGAAGGCTCCGTCGAAAAGTTGAAACATGTTCAACTTTTTCAGCAGCGCCGGATCCGTCATCCAATCGGATCACGTATGCAAATTTAACCACTGTGACACTACTCGGGCTCTGACGACCCTGGAAACCTCCCCCACCATCCGTCAGCAACGCCTTCTGAGTCCTTTGGCTGACGGTGCAGTGGGCACAAGGCGTCACACTGTACGTGTCCGTCGACGGAGGGCGTGTCTGAACGTATGGGGGACGCGATCTGATTGGCTGACGGATCCGTCGCTTTTTCCTGAAAAGTTGAACGTTTCTCAACTTTCCGACGCAGGCAACGCAGCCGACGGAACGGATCAACCCACAATGCATTGCGATGGCGCCCCGTGCAAAGTCAACGAGATCCATCCACGGACGTGTACAGTGTGAACGCGGCATTGCTCACGAACGCTTGTGGCTTCATACACCTGTTGAATATTGTCCTGGGCTCGCCTCAGAGCCATTTGCACTTTGATTTTAGTTAAGTTAAACCCAACCATTGATTTTGATCCCGGATTGACGTATTCAAAAGTTACTGGCTTTCGATCCCCAAGAGCTTCAGCCTTGGAGTTCAGCTCGATTTTATAATGTGTTCCTGGACCCGGTCTTGGTTCTGGTTCGTAAATTTGTTCCTCGAACCGGTCTTTGTCTTGGTCCTGGTTCCTAAATGTTTTCCTGGTCCTCCTGGTTCCCAAATGTGCTCTGGTCCCTGTCTTGGTCTTGGTCCTGTTTCCTCCTCCTTTTTTAAATGTGTTCCTGAACGCGGTCCTGGTCCTCGATCCTAAATGTGTTCCTGGACCCGATCCTGGTCCTCGATCCTAAACGTGTTCCTGGACCCGGTCTTGGTCCTGGTCCCTCCCCCCTGCCCCCCCCCCCCCCCCCAGATGGTCCGCGGGTCAACCGGCTCCAGGAGGTCAACGTGAGTCTACTGCCGCTGGACAAGTGCAACCAGTTCTACCGCGGCCGCATCTGGCCCACCATGTTCTGCGCCGGGAGACCGGAGGGGGGAGTCGACGCCTGCCAGGTGGGAACGCTGGGAATCCTCAGCATGGGGGGTCTGGGAGTAGGGGTCGGGATCTGGTTTGGAAGTGGGTCGGAACACACAAGGGAAAACTATTTTTCCAACTGACACACTGAAATGGTATTTTTGGTCCCAGGATGGAGAGTTTGAGAAGGACGACAGCCAGAATATTTATTAAATGTAATGTACATTGAATGCATAGCACTTTATAAAAATGGCCGATTTTAATAAAACATACCTCCAGAATTGTGATATAATTATGTGGTTAATTCAGCAAAACTACAGCAGAATTAAGTTTCTCAGGAGTCCTTGCTGCTGTACCACCTCACAACGTGGTACTTTAGGATAGCCCAGTTACAGATTAGGAAGATTCGAGGAAGCGATGGGCTTTGACAGAGTATTGTCAATGGAGAATGTCCATATTGGGTGGCTCCCTGTTTGTAAGAGGTAGATTTATACTCCCTTCCTTCCATCAATATAAGGTCGAGGGGAGACAAAGCTCTGTTCATTTTTATCCTTTATTTACGTGACCATAGTTTTGTTTTATGTAAAAAAAAAGGATCAGTTCTCGTCGTTCACCTTCGGGATTCATTCGTTCTGACCGAATCGTTCGCGACTCGCCCATGCCTATTGTGTACATACCTTGCGCCGTGTTCTCAGAGCGTCTAACCCCGGGTGTTGTGGCCCCCAGGGAGACTCCGGGGGCCCGCTGTCGTGCTTCACGGGGGAGCGGTACAGGCTGGGGGGCTTGGTGAGTTGGGGGGTGGGCTGTGGGCGTCTCCACCGGCCCGGCGTGTACACCAAGCTCCAGGACCACGCCCCCTGGGTCGCCGACGTCATGAACAGTAGGTCGCCTCCCGATGGTGCCATCATGTCGTCAAATATCTCGTCTGATTTCATGTGATGTTGATCTTTTTCGCCGTGTCCTGTTTCGGTTACAACTGCAGGTGATCGAGTGATGATTTATAGTGACTCTCCAAGTGTCGGAAAAAGTGAGTACCGTTGTGGACGTTGAGCGGATGTTGCATCCCTGAACGATCGGAAAACCAGGGGGCACCCGTTTTTATCGTCTCCGGTCTTGTTTGATTCCTTTACTCAAGTGCTAGTGCAGACAACATCATGTTAAAGGGGACGTATTATACCACCAGGTGTGAGTGTGATTAGCCTTTACAAGCCGTTTTGAAAATCGGCCTCTTCTGACATCACAAGTGGGCGTGTCCACCTAGATGTGTGCTGGATAGATCAGTCTCCCAGCCTACCGAGTGGACTGTAACAAACGTTGTTCGTCTATCCGTCATACATCTAGGTGGACACGCCCATTTGTGATGTCACTAGAGGCAGATTTTCAAAACGTCTATTAACGGCTTATCGTACTACTACTACTACCGTAATTTTCGGACTATAAGCCGCGCCTTTTTTCCCATTTTGCGATTCTGCGGCTTATATAACGGTTCGGCTAATCTTTGAATTTTATAGCTAACGGCCACTAGGGGGCCATTTTACAGGTTACAGTCTACCAACTTTAACTCTATGGGCTCTATGAGCGGTCCGCGCCCCCCCCCCACCTTTTAAGCGACGGGCTCCAGTGCAGCTTATATATGTACACATCATTCAATTTTGCTGCTGCGGCTTATACTCCGGTGCGCCTTATAGTGCGGAAAATACGGTACATTGAATTTATGTAGCCCATTTTTTTTTGGAAACTCAAAGCGCTTACAGTGAAGGGGAGGAACCTCACTAACCACCACCAGTGTGTACCACCCACTTGGGGTGACGGCAGCCAATCAGCGCCAGAACGCTCACCACACACTAGCCTGAGGTGGAGAGTGAGGGAATTAATGAATAAGCCAATTATACAGGGGGATGATTAGGGTACCAGATTGAATGAGCCTGGCTGGGCAGTTTTAGCCAAGACACCGGGGGAATCCCCTACTCTTTGCGATTAGTGCCCTGGGATCTTTTATGACCTCAGTGAGTCAGGACCTCGGTTTTACGTCGCCTCCAAAGGACGAGACGTACACCTGGCGGTATAATATGTCCCCTTTAATTGAATAGATGGCAAATTAGGGTTGTAATAATAATCTCTCGGGTATTAATAAACCTCCACAGTCCTCCTGAAGCTAGCTGGGCTACGCTAACCTCTCCTCTTCCCAGGCGGCGGTCTCTCCTGTGGGGAGGCCCAGACTCCTGCCTGTCGCCTGGGCTCCATCCCCGCCACGCTGGTGGCCGCCGGGGGGGAGGCCCTGGCGGACGGGGGGGGTGAGGTGGGGCCGGGCGGGGTCACGGAGGCCTGCCCCTACTCCTGGCCCTGGCAGGTGAGCCTGCAGTCGGAGGGCCGGCACTACTGCAGCGGGACCCTGATCCACCGGCACTGGGTGCTAGCGCCGCACCACTGCAACGCTAAGTGAGTGTCAGTAGCCAGTAGCCTACGACCGCGGCGGCTAAAGCTACCAGCTAATGGCCAACGCCAACCAATACCCTGCCTTGTGGCTTACACAAGCTAGTACCCTCCCTAGCGGCTAGTACCCTCCCCCGTTGGCTAGGACAAGCTAGCACCCTCCCTAGCGGCTAGGACAAGCTAGTACCCTCCCTAGCGGCTAGTACCCTCCCCCGTTGGCTAAGACAAGCTAGCACCCTCCCTAGCGGCTAGGACAAGCTAGTACCCTCCCTAGCGGCAAGTGCCCTCCCCCGTTGACTAAGACAAGCTAGTACCCTGCCTAGTGTCTAACACCCTCCCTAGCGGCTAATTCCAGCTAGTGCCCTCCCTAGCGGCTAACCCAAGCTAAAGCCCTCCTTAGTGGTTACCACCAGCTGGTACCCTCCCTCGGGACTAACACTAGCTAGTGCCCTCCCTAGTGTCTAATACCCTCCTCAGTGGCTAACGCAAGCTAATACCCTCCGCAGTGGCTAACACAAGCTAATACCCTCCCCAGTGGCTAACACAAGCTAATACCCTCCCCAGTGGCTAACACAAGCTAATACCCTCCCCAGTGGCTAACACAAGCTAATGCCCTCCCCAGTGGCTAACACAAGCTAATGCCCTCCCCAGTGGCTAACACAAGCTAATACCCTCCCCAGTGGCTAACACAAGCTAATACCCTCCCCAGTGGCTAACACAAGCTAATACCCTCCCCAGTGGCTAACACAAGCTAAGGCCCTTCCATGTGGCTAACACAAGCTAATACCCTCCCCAGTGGCTAACACAAGCTAATACCCTCCCCAGTGGCTAACACAAGCTAATACCCACCCGAGTGGCTAACACAAGCTAATGCCCTTCCATGTGGCTAGCAGCAGCCAACACCCATCTTTTCCCTCCAGGACGGGGGACATGGTAGTGCTGGGGGTCCACGACCTGCGCTTCATGGCGTCCCAGAGCGTGCCCGTGGACGAGGTGTTTGAGCAGGCCCAGGACGGCAGCTTCCCCCCCAGCAACGACCTCGCCCTGATCCGCCTCAGCGAGCCGGCTCGTTCCGGTGAGCCGAGCCGAGAGCTGTCGCTAGCGCCGCGTTCACACCGTACACGTCCGTCGACCGGTCTCACTGGCTTTGCACGGGGCGCTCTCGACATGCACTGTGGTTTCGGTCCGTTCCGTTGCCTGCGTCAAAAAGTGAAATGTTCGACTGTTTAGGCAGAAACGGCCAATCAGATCGCGTCCCCCGAACGTCAGACACGCCCTTCGTCGTCCGACGACGGACGGGTATAGTGTGAACGCGGTGTAACTCATCTTCAACTGTTATTATGATATCATTTTAATTTTACTCATTGTTCGTAGTGGTGGGAGATTTTGTCTGATTTTCTTGGACTTTCAAGGTGACCGGAGTTAAAGGTGACATATTATACCAACAGGTGTGAGTGTGATTAGCTGTTACAAGCCGTTTTGAAAAAGTGGACCACCTGGATATAGGGCTGGGCGATATGGACAAAATCTTATATCACGATATGAGTAATTTTATGTCACGATATGGATATATATCACGATATGGTATTTTTGAAGTAAATTAAAATAATAAATGGCTTAAAATAACCATACTTCACATTTGATCAGTTTTTTTCTTTTATTTTGAACTTGAATTTCCATGCTTACAAAGGAGTAAGTAGTGAACAATCTGTCATTAACGGCAGTGTCATATAGTGCAAACATCTTGTAAACATTTAACTGTTTTTTCAATACAAATAACATTTTTTTTAAAGGTGTGCTTCACACCTGCCTGGCTGTCAGTCAGTGCAGTGTAATATAAAATAAAAATCACAGCATCACACAAATATTTTAAATACTAATTATACACTTATAAAATAAAGTTATGTGCTGTGCAAATAGCTGGTGGTAAAAATAGAACTGTTTCTTCAATACAAATGAGATTTTTTTTCAAGTTAACAGGTGAGTCTCACACCTGCCTTGCTTCAGTCAGTGCAGTGCAATATAATTTTTTATTTTTATTTTATTTCTCTCTCGATATAAACGATATGGCCAAATCTCTCCCGGTAGACACTTTCATATTGTCCACGGTATGATATCGTCATATCGCCCAGATATGTGCTAGATGTATCAGTCAACCAGACCACCCAGTGGACTGTAGCAAACGTTGCTCATCTATATCAGTCACACGCCCACTTGTGATATCCGAAGAGGCAGATTTTCAAAATGGCTTGTAACGGCTAATCACACTCACATCTGGGGGTAAAATGGTGCCATCCATTTGTATGTTATGTCCGACCTACGACCCAATTTCCTGGCTTGCAGCACTTACAGCGTTCCCGTTTCTCATTGGCTAGTCATTGTTATTGTTAGCTATATTAATTAGCCTCTTTAGCAAACCAGCTCGAAATACCAACACAACTTTACATTGTATTGCACGCCCAGCAAGACCGTGAGATTCATAAATGGTGACCAGCATAAAGTAGCATTGTAATCGAGAGCATTTAAAATCGATATTAAAATGACCACAGGTATAAATAAACAGAAAATACCGTACCGGCGCACCATATAAATGGATAGCGCCATAATGCGTCACCTTTTTAAGGTTTCGCTGTGCTGCCTACAACTCCCACAATGCCTTGTGTTTCTCTGCCGTCCACCAGGCATCCCTGTCTGTCTCCCTGACGACGACATCGAGGTCGACGACAGCTGGACGTGTGTCACCACCGGCTGGGGACAAACCAAAACATCGGGTATTTTTACAAACAATGGGTTTAATGAATAAGATTCATCAAATTAGTGATTATAGCATTTTTTATATAATATAGTCATTGGAAATTACATTAATTTTTATTTTATTCTTTTGGGCTACAAATATGTATTTATTTTTTAATCAGACAATTTTTCGGTACGATTCTTTGGAATTCCTGTTGTTGCTCGTCACTCCCTACCTCGTACGCCCCTCCCCTAACCCCGCCCCTCAGACAAGGTGAGCCCCCACTCGCTGCACCAGGCCACGGTGAGCCTGGTGAACCTCACCGCCTCCCGGAGCATCTGGGGGGAGGGCCTCATCAAAGACACCCATCTCTGCACCCACCCGGCTGCAGCCATCCCCTGCATGGTAAGGTGGTGCTGTCTACTGCATGGTAAGGTGGTGGTGGTGTCTACTGCATGGTAAGGTGGTGCTGTCTACTGCATGGTAAGGTGGTGGTGCTGTCTACTGCATGGTAAGGTGGTGCTGTCTACTGCAGGGTTAGGTGGGGCTGTGCAGACCTCTTTTCACCACGCGGTGTGCTGGCGCGGCCTTTTGAAGCCCTTAAAGACACGTGTTTTGTGCTGAGAGGTCGAACGTTTTTGGCAACTATCCAGTGAAATTTGAGGTCTGTTGCTGTCATCTAGTGGTCAAAAGTAATATGCCATGGTATTCTCTGACAACGGAGAACCAACATTGTTTCATTTGATTCTAACCTTTTTAAGTTATCTTAAATTCCTTGTCTAGTGTTGATGTTCTTGGACCAAACAACCCTTCTCTCTATTTCTGTCTGCCGCTCTCTGTCTCTGCCTCCCTCCCTCCCTCTCTCTCTCTCTCCGCCTCCCTCTCTGTCGCCCCCTGCAGGGAGACGCGGGAGCCCCCCTGGTGTGCCAGAAGCACGGGGTGTACTTCCTGTTCGGCCTGGTCACATGGGGCAGCCGGCGCTGTGACCTCATCAGGCCGGCTGTGTTCTCCAGCATCGCAGACGTCCAGCTGTGGATCAGAGACACCACCGAGGACGTCTGAGTTTTAGATCTGCGCCTGAATAAAAACGTTTTGAAACCTTTATATTTGGTGTGGATTTCTTTAAGATTATGCTCATAGAAATCGGCAATTTGGGAAGATTTAATCCCAAACGATTTGTGTGGAATTCAGGCGTAATTTGTTTGTTAACGAGTAGGGGTTGGCGGTCTTGCTCAACGGTGCTGACTGTTGGACCTTTTGAGATGGAACTCGGAACCATTTCTGTCTGGTTGAACCACAAAGCAATAACCTGTCCTGCCCCCTGATGGTGGTGCAAGATGATGCATCAACTTAACGTTGCTGCAAAATCGAAAATATATGACCTGTGGAGTATAATAGTGACTCGAGTCGTGACGTGAGAGGGGCTGTGGAGTCAGATTAACTGGATGGTCGTGATGTAAATTGGACGCTTTGTACATTAAAAGCCCACTTTGACACATATCATCTCTGCTCGTTTGGCAGTTGGAAGGTGAGTCATTTAGTGAGTCAGTTGGAAAATTCTATAGGAAAATCTGCGGCAGTCGAGTTGATGAACAACTTGAATGTAACAAATGTCCAGAACTCAAACCGATTGAGTTCTCTAAACTTCCCATTACGCTATTTACCGATTTCTCACACTGTGAATGAGTTCAGATTAGCCCCATGTGAATAGCAAGCAATGGTGATCCATATCTAAAAATAACTTTAAAAAAAATCACTGCAGGCCTACTATATTGACAATGTCAAAAAAAAAAATCTGTTCATTTTTGCCATTGCTAACCCTTTTTGGTCCAAGCGGAATTTCTCAAGTCCTGCTTTCAGTGTAGGGAAATATTCGCCACCATGTATGGTGGTGAATATTTTCTATAATAGATTAAATATGTATTATATACAGGCCTTTACTTCTGCCGTGTCATGCTTCAGTTAACACTGGATGTAGAGAAGGATATACTTTTCTATTTTTATTTTTTATAAAGGAACCTTTCCATTCATACTACAATAAAAAAAAAAAAGTGCGGGATGGTCTTCAACGGCTCCTGCACTCAAACCCTTGAACTCGTTGGACGCGCAAAACGCGGCGTGCGGAACAAGTCGCGAGCCAAACTCCGCCTCCGTCCACACATCATCTCTTCCTCGCGGGCAGCAGAAACCTCTGAAGGCGGGCGGCGAGGACGCGTTCACCACGAGCAACAAAAGAAGAAGACCCCGCTCGGAGCAGAACCGCGACTCCATTCAAAATGGGGGAAATAAGAGTTCCGCGGAATATGTTTCTCTGGAGTATGGCCATTGTTTACATGTTGGCTTTCTCTTCCCTTTACGTCCAGCTTCCAGGTACGGCTCCCCACTCGTAGTACACTTTAAACGTCATTTTCTGGAGTTATATTCTTAACTTGAGTCATTAAAGTGTATATGCGTCTACACATGACAGCTGTATAACCAAGCAGCCTGACCGTGACCCTCCAGACACCCGGACTGTAAATCTCGTCCACTCTGGGTGACACGTGAACGCTCGCGGCTGTGTGTTGAGAGCGCTTCCTATTGAAAGGAAACATACTGTCAAACTGCTTTTATTAAAGAAACGTATCTTCAACGATGTATCGCTACCCTGACTCTGCATAATACACATTTTGTATCATGGCGGTTCTTTTCCCCTTTGAAATGTATCGAAATGGCCCGCCTCGCGCTCCACAGCATATGTTAGTTTGTCTCGTGGCGCCCGGACGCGGTTTGAACGCGCGTGCCAGCAACAATGTGGCACTATAAGCCCCCCTTCCGATCCAGCCACGCCTTTTTTGTTTCCATAATGTAAGCCTAAACTAAATAAAGTAACGTCATCCTTCAAGTTATGAATGCGGTGTGAGCCTCTCCTGTCACACACTTGTTAGTGCTTCGCCCTGACCTTAAATGACCCAGACCAGTATGTTCAGTGTACGTCGCTCATTGTTACAGATTTACGCCCGATTTGTAACTCGTGACGCCGATGTTTCGTCTTAATCCAAAGTAAGCGTTGAAAATCACCCATAGCAAATCTCGCATGCATGGTGGGGCAGGACCTCTGCACAAATCACCTTAACCCCCTCCAACTCACTCTTGTGTGTGTGTGTGTGTGTGTGTGTGTGTGTGTGTGTGTGTGTGTGTCTCTCTCTGTTCATGCATGTGTGTCTGTTCATGTGTGTGTGTCTGTCTGTCTGTCTCTGTGTGTGTGTGTGTGTGTGTGTGTGTGTGTGTGTGTGTGTGTGTGTCTGCTCATATGTGTTTGTGTGTGTGCTTGTTTTCGTGTGTGTTTATGTGTTGGGGGGGGTCAGGTCTCCACGGCAACGGTGGGGTCTCCCCTGTGCGTCCCGCCGAGCCCCCCGGACTGACCGGCCTCCCGCTGCTGGACCTGATGCTGGCGTCCCCCCGCACGGTGCTGCTGGACCTGGCCCGGGCCTGGGGCGCCGACCCCCCCCAGGCGCTGGAGCTGGTCTGCCTGACGGGGGCCCTGCTGGCCCTGGGGGCCGCCACCCTGGCCCCGCTCCGAGGCAGCCTGGTCTTCTTGGCCCTCTGGTGCCTGTACTTCTCACTAGGCCAGGTGGGTCGGTCTGTCTGTCTGTCTGTCTGTCTGTCTGTCTGTCTGTCTGCCTGCCTGCCTGCCTGCCTGCCTGCCTGCCTGCCTGTCTGTCTGTCTGTCTGTCTGTCTGTCTGTCTGTCTGTCTGTCGGTGTGTCTGTCTGTTCACTGTTTGTCTGTGTGTCTGTCGGTCTGTGGGTCTGTCTGTCTGTCTGTGTGTCTGTCCGTCTGTCTGTCTGTCTGTGTCTGTCTGTCTGTCTGTCTGTGTAGAGTAGGGTGCTCGAGGACTTTCCCTTTAATGTTTGAGAGGGTAATGCCTCGAAATTCTACGGCAATCTGGTGTCTGTCTGTCTGTCTGTCTGTGTAAAGTAGGGTGCTTGAGCACTTTCCCTTTAATGCTTGAGAGGGTTATGGCTGGAAATAATACTACAATCTTGTGTGTGTGTGTGTGTGTGTGTGTGTGTGTGTGTGTGTGTGTGTGTGTGTGTGTGTGTGTGTGTGTGTGTGTGTGTGTGTGTGTGTGTGTGTGTGTGTGTGTGTGTGTGTGTGTGTGTGTGTGTGTGTGTGCGCGTGTGTAGCTCCACCTAAAGTGTGTGTTTACTAAGGTTGAGGCTCTAGTTGTAGTGCATGACGGGAGCCTTATAATTAGCTGTCTAGATACTTTCTCTCTCTGTGGGCCTTATTCACCCGGCGGTCATCTTGGATCAAACGCTAGCAGGGGGTGGGGGATTAAGATGCAGAACCAAAATGGCCGCTAGGTGAATAATTCCCATAATCCTTGATGAATTCCAAGCTTAAATCTTTGAAACCAAGTGCTTGAACCAGAAGACGGATTGCTGCCAACTGATTGTGTGTGTGTGTTTGATTGACAGGTTGGCAGAGGCCTGCTGAGCTCTCCATGGTAACTAATGCAACACACGCACACACACACACACACACCCACTCACGCACACATGTGTACTCAAACACATGTACACACACACACACGCACGCACACACATGCGCGCAAGCAGGTGGACACACACACACACACACACACACACACACATACAGAACTGTGAACAACGTCTCCAATCAGGTTTGAAGGCTCTTCAGAGTGCCAGCCTTGAGGTCATTTGTCAGTCAAATCCACTTGCAACTGCTGCTTCACTATCCCATTTCTGAGACGCACCAAGTCCCTCCGAGATAACACAACACGATGCTTACACCGGAGTCACATGACCTCGGGCTTTCAAGGCCTCTCCTAGAATACACGTACAAAGTGTACCTCCTCTCCTTAGAAAGTAGAGCCTTGTGCATGGGTGCACA
The DNA here is from genome assembly GCF_026213295.1 of Gadus chalcogrammus. Lineage (NCBI taxonomy): Eukaryota > Metazoa > Chordata > Actinopteri > Gadiformes > Gadidae > Gadus > Gadus chalcogrammus. The sequence continues at coordinate 2,839,908 of NC_079415.1, read as the reverse complement.
AACCTTATTTATGGCAGTGGCTTACTTAGTCAAATAGATTTTAATATTCCCTTTCAGATTGTGCTGTACATTCCCATTATCAGCAACTTTTCCCCAGCTATGTTTCAACCGATCGTATTTGTTCCAGTGGAATTCAAAACACACTGGACCGATAACTGCTGATTTAAAACGTACAGAACACAAGAACCTGATTGGCTGAGGGAACAGACTGCTCAACTCTATCTTCCTGACACATAGGAGAGACGGCAGCCAATCAAACGACAGCATAGTCCGCCGTCACAAACCCCGTCCAATGAGAGCGTTCCAACAGTGGATGGAGGTTAACCCTGGCAGGGGGGGACGTTTGTCTGACACCTCTCCCTGCATTAACATCTTTTGTCAGACCTTCTCCAGAGCCAAGTGTGAATTGTTCTGTGGAGATAATCACAGGATGGCAGAATAAACCTGGTCTTGGTACGGCTCCAGATTTCACGATGCTTTGGGCGGTTCCCTACTGTTACTGGAAAGGTTGTCTTCCCTCAGGCAGAACAAACAAGACACTAACGCACACTAACTGTGAACGAGATTCTACTTCTGTGACTGTAGCCTATCATGGTTGGGTATTGCGCAAACTATGCAAACACTAATTTTTTTGTATACCTGTGAATTTGTTTACATTATTATTCCATTTTGCTGGCCTTGAGTTAACACGTGTGGGATTCCACTGGGGTGCGTGATAGTGTTAAGCTCAACTACAATAACCGTCGGGCAGGAGAAATTTGTAGTGTGACTCACCTTTTCAAAATGTACGATTTAGCGGGAACTTCATATGGAGGTGTGTGGGTGATATTAGATTTTAGGAGAGCGTTAGATATAGCATTGCTTCATCACTGGTATTAGTACTTGTCGATTTAGTAATATACATAAATGATCCATTAGGCTATGGGAATGATAAGCTGCATTGATGGTTCTAATTAAACCTGTTTGTTTAATAATTAAGAATGTGAAGAACTATCAGTCCAATCCCTTACCTGCTTATAAATTACATGCGAGGATTGGATCAGCATGCTCAATGACTGAACTGTTGTAATTCCTGTCTTTTGCTTTCTCTTTCCTCGAATTTTTTCTCCCTCTTTGTCTGTGTGCCTGCCTGCCTGTCTGTTTCTGTCTGTCTGTCTGTCTGTCTGTTTTTGTCTGTCTGTCTGTCTGTCTATCTTGCTCTCCTTCTGACTCTGGTTCTTTGTGTCTCCCCCTTTCCCTCCCCCCTCTTGCTCTATCTGTGTGTGCCTTTCCCCCTTCTTTTCTGTCCGTCTGTCTGTCTCTCTGCTCTCTTTCCTGCTGTGTCTCCCTCCCTACCTCTCCTGTGTGTGTGTGTGTGTGTGTGTGTGTGTGTGTGTGTGTGTGTGTGTGTGTGTGTGTGTGTGTCCTCTTTTGCTTTCTCCCCCACTGTGTGTGCCTCCCCCCTGTCCTTCTGTCTGTCTCTCTTCCCCCCCCCCCCCCTCCTCCCTTCCTCTCTCTGTCCCTCACTCCCTCCCTCCCCCCTCTTCCCTCACTCCCTCCCTCCTCTCTCTCTCTGTCCCCCCCTCCCTCCCTCTCTCTCCCTCTGTCCCTCCCTCCCTTCCTCTCTCTGTCCCTCACTCCCTCCCTCCCCCCCTCTTCCCTCACTCCCTCCCTCCCCTCTCCCTCTGTCCTCCCTCCCTCCCTCCCCTCTCTCTCTGTCCCCCCCCCCCCCCTCCCTCCCTCTCTCTCCCCCCCCCCCCCCCCCCCCCCCTCCAGGGACGGCCTCCTGCTGGAGGCGGGCTTCCTGGCCGTGCTGGTGGCTCCCCTCAGCCTGCTGGGACGCCAGGTGTCCTCCGGGCGCCACGACCCCATGACCTTCTGGCTGACGCGCTGGCTGCTCTTCCGTCTCACCTTCGGCTCCGGCGTGGCCAAGCTGGCCGGGCACAGCGCCCCCTGGTGGAACCTCAGTGGTGGGCGGGCCACCCCCGATAGCGCTGACCTCGTGTCGGTTACTCTGCTGTTTGTTTAGAACCAGCGGGAAACCAAGGCAACGCGCCTTATTTGGTCAATGTCGGATATTGGTTTTAACAAGAATGCGTTTTCCCCACATGAAGATGATGATGAAGATGAGACAATTATTTTCTGCCCGATGGGTTTTCGAAAGGAAGGGCTTATCACATGGCAGTTGCTTGTTTTTTGTTGGGGATGTTTATCTTTTGAAGGATCTCTCTTCCAACTTGAGACCATGTTGTCTTCAGTGCGTGGCCAACCGCAGCATTAGTTCAGAATCATCGGTGATGATGACCACTTGATTATCTCCTGTAATCATTGCATCAGTGATGCATTGAAAATATAAACGTTGAAGTGATTCGGAAAAGTTTACATTCATACTTTAGTGAACATAGTAACTCAACTCGTTATGCGCTTCCTTACAAGACCGGTAACCATTAGCAACGCCGGTAAACAAACCCCGCGAAGCCCAATCCCTACGAGAGCTCCCCGCGCTACGGCCATCCGGAGGCGCACAGAGCTTTTGGCCGTGATATTATGTATACAATTATATTATACTATTGTATATTGAACGTTATAAGACGCTGTCACCGAGTGTGATAGGAGAGTGGAGGGTGAAGATGGCGGTTGACCTAGTTTCAAAGTTTATACCGTATATACTCGGTACTACCGGTGTTGACACAAGTGTATTTCTCGGTGTGAAAAATGTCGCGGCAACCCTACTTCATGCTCAAATTTTGCCCTCTCTCTCTCTCTCTCTCTCTCTCTCTCTCTCTCTCTCTCTCTCTCTCTCTCCCTCTCTTTTTCTCCCTCTAGCGGTGAGCCACATGCTGGAGAGCCAGGCCAGCCCCACTGCCCTGGCCTGGTGGGCCGCCCAGCTGCCGTCCTGGGTACTGCGGCTGGGCACCGTGGGGGTCCTCGTGTCCCAGGTCTTGGTGCCCCTGCTCTACTTCGCCCCGATCCGCTGCCTGCGCATCACGGCCTTCTACGTCCAGGTCACCGCTTTGACACGCTCTTTATAAAGTGATCGTTCAAGGAAGCAAAAGCAGAAGTGGGCGGCGAAAGCAGAATTGGGCCGCTCCAACGGCCAAACTGTTGACGTAGATTGTGTGGCAGGCGATGTCCACCACGAGAGGCTTCGTCCAATAGGGAAGGGATATTTGTGATGCTGTGATTCATGTGAATGTCTGGATGTCTCTCTGCTAGTGGCTTGTTTTAAAGCGTCATACTGGCTTGTGTGTTCTAGCATATTTTACCTCAGTTTAGGAAAAAGCGCTCCAATAAGTATCCCAGCATTTTTGTCGGTTTGGTTTGGACTATTTGTTGATAATAATCGAGTTTCTCTGGCCAGGTCTATATTTGTAAAGGGGAACCAGTTATTTTCTTTTAATGGACCAATCCAATGTTAACCCTACCCCGTCTGCTCCCTCCCTGTTCCAGTTGGTGCACCAGCTCCTGTCCGCGCTCACAGGCAACCTGACGGTGCTGAACCTGCTGACGGTGGCGCTGGGCTTCTCTCTGCTGGACACGGAGCACACCATGAGCAAGAAGAAGAGAGCAGCCAAGAGTACGGCCTCAAACACCCACCGCTTCCCACACCGAAGCTCGTACCCCAACTGATAAGTTTAGCTCTTAGCTGCTCCTAGCTACCCCTAGCTGCTCCTAGCTGCCCCTAGCTACTCCTAGCAGCCCCTAGCTGATCCTAGCTACCCCTAGCTGATCCTAGCTACCCCTAGCTGCCCCTAGCTGCCCCTAGCTACCCCTAGCTGCTCCTAGCAGCCCCTAGCTGCCCCTAGCTTCTCCTAGCTGCTCCTAGCTGCCCCTAGCTGCTATTAGCTGCCCCTAGCGGCCCCTAGCTGCTCCTAGCTGCCCTTTGCTGCCTGTAGCTGTTCCTAACTGCTCCTAGCTGCTCCTAGCTGCCTCTAGCTGCTTGATCATCAAGCTAGCTGTCCGTTACGCAAAACTAAGCTACTCAACCGTCCGTTACACTTCGTTATCCAGGTTAACGATTACACAAACTAAACTGATGGACCCTTACACAAATTAAGCAAGTTCGACGTTAAGCAAACTAAACGAATGACCAATAAGGGCTAACGTTCTGGTGAGAGATTTGCAACTGATTTCCTCACTGAGTAAACAAATCCGACCCAACGCCCGTTGGATAGGATGTGACTTTGTAGTTCGTTGGGTGAATTTAAGAGCTCTGCCAACTCCCTGAGTGGCAGGGCCTTTGGTCAAGTCAACACACGCAGAACCAAAACCAAAGGGCACAGAGAAACCATTCAACAATGCTAGGCCCCTAATCTCCACCATTAGCCCTGTTAACGCTATGTGTGTTTTGTGGAGTGATTTCTACACTGCTGGACTGTTTCACAATACGTGAGGGGAAGATACCTTGGGATTAATGCTTGATTGATGCATTGTAATTCTACTTTTACAGAAAACAAAATACCTGTTTAGATCTTGCAAAGTTGAGTAAAACAAAATGGCGTTTAAAAACGTTAACAATTTTTGGTTGTTATACAAACATTACGATGCCTCAAATATTTCACCGTATAGTGCACCGTTTTGGAGGTCTCCACTGTATCCTTATTCCCTTCCACCTCATAACCTCTCCTCCCTCCTCCGCCCTGACGTTGCTGTGTGCTGTGTTGTGTGGGCAGCCTGGGGCCAGACGCTGGTCTGGGTGCTGACCCTCCTGGTAGAGCTGGGGGTCTACGTCCTGATCATCTACAGCGCCACACGCCTCTTCCAGATCGACGTGGACTGGGAGGCCAGGACCGTCTCCTCTAAAACAGGTAATCAGTCTCTCAGTCGAACTCCAGGTCTTTGTTTTGGTCTCATTGTTAAAAAAAAACGCGGTGAGCCTTACGGTCAAAGACGCATGCGACACAAATCGTGTTTTATTTATTTATTTTTTAACCATGCTTCATAAGAAAAATGCACAGATTGCACAGCATTTCTGCACAGCATTTCTCTCCAAAAAAACCTCTTTGTAACTGAGAACTTTGAAATGTCCAAATATACACAAAATGTTCAACCAGAAATTGTTCAAATCAAAAATAAGTATATGAGATAAGTATGTGTATAAAACATTTCTATAAAACATTTAAAGAACAAAATAATCATACTTATAAAAAAAAACACAAAAAAATCGGATGACTTGCAGAGCCCTAGCTAGGAGGGTCTCCTGTCTCACCCCCATGGCGCTCTTGTCTGCAGCCTTCACCCAGCAGCAGTTTGGGGACGTGCTTCGGACCACCATGGGCTCGACCGTCTGGATCGCAGTGCTCTCCCTCACCTGGGAGGTGGTGGGGGCGCTGCTGAGGTGAGTCCCGACGCCCCCCCCCCCTGGTGCAGTACGTCTATGCTGAGCGATGCTCAGTCCAACGCTGCTTAAAGAGGACCTATTATACTACTTTTTTGGTCTTAATTTCTTATTAATGACTCCTATAGCGCAACCTGACACGAATCACAGCCCACAAACGATGTCGATTTTCAGGAAACTCTTATCTGGGCGCTTTCAGCCTTCTCTGTCAATTACAAGCCGATTTGAAAATCGGCCTCTTCTGACATCACAAGTGGGCGTGTCCAGCTAGATGTATGACGGATAGATGAGCAACGTTTCCTACAGTCCACTGGGTTGGCTGGTAGACTTTCAAATCGGCTTGTAATGGCTAATCAAATTCACACTGCTGGTATAATGTCAGCCTTAAGTGCATCGCTGTAATTCAGAGGTATAGAGACTGTTAATGTAAACCCTTCACCTTTCTTTTCCGCTTGTTATGCACTTTGTATTTCCCGAAAATTGCTAAAAGTGTGGTTGACGGCTAGCGTTGCTCTGGCGGCCGTGCTCAGCTCTGAATGGGAGCCCTGACGGTGAACCCAGGTGACCTGACCTGCGTTTGTTTTCCAGCTCGCTCTGTGTGAGAGGATTCTTCTGGAAGCTCTGGGCCCTCGTCCAATGGGCGGTCTTCGCCGCAGCCACAGTAGCGATGTTTGCCGTCAGTGTGGTGAGTCTGCCGTTTGATTTGCTGGCTCTGAGCCCAGACGCGTCTCCGACATGCCCCGACAACGCGCCCAGACAACAGTGTATCGCCAGTGTTGTTGATCGTTGCTATCGACGACCGGGTAGTGGCTCACGGTTGTTGTTGTTGTTGTTGTTGTTGTTGTGTGGTCGATTCATTCATGGTTTTCACCGTTAAGCGTTTTAACACGGCTGCAGTAGGGTTAGGGTTCACCTGCAAAATGAATTTTAAAATGGAGGAACCAACTTAAAAACAGATTTTCTAGGAAATACTTTTTTCTTTTGTCATACTTTTGGAAACCAGGGGAGATAATTTAAATCCTTCCAAAATTTAAATCCTTCCAAAAAATATATGTTCTCGGATTAATTAAATGTATATTTTTTAATGTTTTGGTCTTGTTTTTTTCCTCAATCATCTCAACTCTGTTCCTTTGGGGAATGCTCCCCTCATGCCCCTCCCACACTCCCCTCATGCCCCTCCCACACTCCCCTCATGCCCCTCCCACACTCCCCTCATGCCCCTCCTCCCACACTCCCCTCATGCCCCTCCCACACTCCCCTCATGCCCCTCCCACACTCTCCTCATGCTCCTCCCACACTCCCCTCATGCCCCTCCGCCCACAATCCCCTCATGCCCCTCCCACACTCCCCTCATGCCCCTCCTCCCACACTCCCCTCATGCCCCTCCCACACTCCCCTCATGCCCCTCCCACACTCCCCTCATGCCCCTCCCCCACACTCCCCTCATGCCCCCCTCCTCCCACCCACTCCCTCATGCCCCTCCCACACTCCCCTCATGCCCCTCCCACACTCCCTAATGCCCCCCCACACTCCCCTCATGCCCCTCCCACACTCCCCTCATGCTCCTCCCACACTCTCCTCATGCCCCTCCCACACTCCCCTAATGCCCCCTCCACACTCCCCTCATGCTCCTCCCACACTCTCCTCATGCTCCTCCCACACTCCCCTCATACTCCTCCCACACTCCCCTCATGCCCCTCCCACACTCCCTCATGCCCCTCCTCCCCACACTCCCCTCATGCCCCTCCCACACTCCCATCATGCCCCTCCCACACTCCCCTAATGCCCCTCCCACACTCCCCTCATGCCCCTCCCACACTCCCCTCATGCTCCTCCCACACTCTCCTCATGCCCCTCCCACACTCCCCTAATGCCCCTCCCACACTCCCCTCATGCTCCTCCCACACTCTCCTCATGCTCCTCCCACACTCCCCTCATACTCCTCCCACACTCCCCTCATGCCCCTCCCACACTCCCCTCATGCCCCTCCCACACTCCCCTCATGCCCCTCCCACACACCCCTAATGCCCTCCCACACTCCCCTCATGCCCCTCCCACACTCCCCTCATGCCCCTCCCACACTCCCCTCATGCCCCTCCCCCAGGTCCCGTACACCTCCATGGAGCCCTGGTCCAGCAGCAAGGTGCTCCCGGTGGTGAAGAGGGCCCACGAGTGGGTGAAGCCCTACCAGCTGGTGAGCAGCTACGCCCTGGACCGCCAGCTGGCCGCGGGCCGCGGGAGGCCGGAGCTGGTCCTGGAGGGCAGCATGGACCAGCACACCTGGACGGTACGCGCCTCAGCTCCTTACGCTTCGGCTTGGTAATGAAAGTACAGAACACCAGGGGAGATGATGCTGCGTACTGATGGACGATCTCACAGGGCAGCGACACATGCCTGCCGCCTTAACTACGACGTCAAGCAAAAATATATATCTATATATATATATATTGTTTATGAACGTTTATGAATGATTTATATACTTTTATAAAAATATAGTAGTTAGGCAACTGCCTAAGCGACACACGCCTAACCACGACGTCAAGCAAAAATATATGTATTTTTTTTTTCATCAATTGTTTTGTACAAATTTATTGTACAAATTTTACAAAAGTATACAATAATCTAGCTTCATACACTCTGTGTATATATCAGACTGCAGGGAAACAGTCTGACAGCCTGCATGGAAATGCGGGCTGTCCTCAAAGAGGAGGAGTCATTCAGGTTTTTCAATTTCTGTTGCCTGTCATCCGGATCCTGTTTGGTGTCTGTCCCTCGGGACATGCCTCTGTCTGGGAACCATTTGAATCCATGCCTCTTGGCTTATAGTTTTTAGGTTATGCAAGGATAGTCATGCTTGTCAAAAATATGTGAGAACAAATGCTAATCAATAAGGATGATCATCTTTGGACAAATTGATCTAAATCATTTATCTTTCTCACATCATACAAAATCAGTTAAGAGTCTGGCTTAGTTGATCAAGCCAGATCATGTATTAAAAGTAGAATAGTCTCTCACTCGCTAACACTTGCTAACGCACACAGTAGAATTACGCGTGTGTGTGTGTGTGTGTGTGTGTGTGTGTGGGTGTCCACCGCGTCGGAGTGCGACTGCCCCGTAGTGGTTCCCTAATAAATAATTAAATAAATTAAAAAAGAGACGTGTGAAAACTTGATTATGAGCGATTTGACCTTTGAACCCTCAGGAGATCCATTGGATGTACAAGCCAGGCAACGTGAGCGCGCCGCCCCCACTGGTGGCCCCCTACGAGGCCCGTCTGGACTGGCAGATGTGGAGGGCTGCTCAGGGACAGGCTCAGGAAAGCCCCTGGTTCTGCGGCCTAGTGCTGGGCCTTCTGCAGGGCAACAAGAACGGTGGGTGACCGGGCTGCTGCCGGACTTCACCACCACGACTCCTCTCTGCAGACATATAACGGACTGTGTGTGTGTGTGTGTGTGTGTGTGTGTGTGTGTGTGGTGTGTGTGTGTGGTGTTAGTGGGTGTGTGTGTGTGTGTGTGTGGGTGTGTGTGTGTGTGTGTGTGTGTGTGTCCGTCCCCTCAGTGGAGAGGCTGCTCCAGACTGACCCGTCCCAGTACGCGTTCAGCGAGGAGCCTCCAGCCTACCTCAGAGCGACACTCTACCATTACCAGTTCACCCAGCAGGACCCCGACGGGTCAGTCCCACTCCGCCGGTGGTGGTGGACACACTGGGAGGCCACACACACACATTCCGTTCCCACATGATGTTGCGTAATTGTGCTGTGTGTTAGCGATTATTGTTGGACTATTCTACATGACCAGTTAAGACCAAACTCTTAACTGATGTAAATTGGATTTTGTTTTGATTTTTGTTTTTTATGATGTGAGGAAGATAAATGATTTAGATACATTGTTCAAAAGCTTATCATCCTTATTGATTAGTATCTGTTCTCACATGAGGTGCTAATCTTTATTTAGTGACTAGATATCGTTTTTAAGTTCATCGTCAGTAATTTACAATATTTAATGTAAATATGATTCCCCCAGACCTACCTAACCACATGCTGGAGCATTAAAAGTGTGTGTGTCTGTGTGTGTCTGTGTGTGTCTGTGTGTGTCTGTGTCTCTGTGTGTGTGTGTGTGGGTGTGTCTGTGTGTAGTTCTGGTCCCAAACAGTGGTGGCGGAGAGACTTTGTGAAGGACTTCTGTCCCATAGTGTATTTGGGCGACCCGGATCTGCAGGCTATGCTGAGTCTGCATGGACTGGATGTAAGTTACAGTTCAACCACCTCATTGAAAACAATCTGAACGAACTACAAAATGTGTTGACTTATTTTTCTGAATCACGCTTTTAATTTGCCAGTAAACAAAGTATACCTCTTGACTGAATCAAGACCACATTTAATCAAAACGTGCTGTTCCTTACAGAGCATACTATCAGCACGCAATCACAATTTCAAATGATATACATTGACTTAAACACTGATACCTCAAGGACAGGTTATGCCTGTGCTTTTGCTGTTTGGCTGAAATGTAGTACCATGTGATCAAGTGGCACCAATCACAAAGATGATAGCGATAAGCATTTCCCCATCTGCGGTGTCAACCCGGTACATAACTGGTGTCCTGTACCTTTACAGTAACCGACTAACTTTACTGTAACTGTTAACTTACTTTCTATTCTATTGTTGCTGCGTTGAGGTAGCAAGGCAAGGCAACTTTATTTATATAGCACTTTTCATACACAAGGCAGACATCAAAGATGTGCGTCCACATATAAACATTTGTCATACAAATAAAATAAAATAATAGATAAGTAAAAGAAAACCTTATGCCAGAGAATGGTAAAATAGAAAGTGCAAGTTATTAAGATCAGATCAACAGTCTCTCTGGTATCCGCGTCGGGACTCCAACCCGACCTAAGGAACTTGGTACTTTCTCTGGGACTTCCAACCCCGGATTCTAGTAACCCTTATCCTTTCTCTCTGGTATCAGATCATGTATCTTTCTGGTAAAAATAGAATAGTAAATTGAAAGTTAAAAAGGCTTTTTAGTAAGTAAAATTGAAAGTGCAATGTATTTATCAGTAATCATTAGGGCTGTCAAGCGATTAAAATATTTAATCGCATTAATGCCATAGTTAACTCGCGATTAATCGTATTTTCTTTTTCTATGCTAAATATCCCTTGAATTCTTTGTCCCATTAATTGTTCTCATTTTAAATGCTCTTATCAACATGGAGAAGTGCATTGGCTTGCCTTGTGCAAAATGTTTTTTATTGATACAACATTGGCATATACTGATCAAAACAGGACGGTACAAGAAAAAAGCCTATAATGTAATTAAACGATGAACATACAAAGATATGCAGATTAAAAAAAATAAAGTTTTTTTTTTTTTTAAATAATTTGCGTTAATAACGCGTTAAAAATTACGCCGGTTAAATTGGTTTAACGGTAACCCGTTAATAACGTGTTTAACTGACAGCTCTAGTAATCATGCATTAATCATTTTACTCTTTTGTACTTGTGCAATAAGAATGTAATAAAAGTGATTCTGGTTCAAAGGAGGAGTCGCCCCCGTCCGGCCCGTCACACTCCCCGCTGGCCCGGCTCCTGGCCCTCCTCAGGGGCCCACGCTGGAGAAGCTGCCCGGGCCCCCACGTGCAGTGGGTCTCCTTGCCACCGTGGCCACCATCTGCGTCCTCAAGTGCCTGCCTGTCGAGGGCCCCGGCGGTCGCGGCCTGCGCAGGCCCCCCCGCGGAACCCAAGGTCCCAAGAAGGCCAGACTCCGGCGGCCCCCGCGTCGAAGCCCCCGCGGGCCCCCGCGGACGGCGGCGGCCCGGCCCCGGCCTGGGGAGAGGAGGCCGTAGGTGGGAGCGGAGCCCCAGGAGGAGGAAGTGACGTCGCTCGGGCGAGACTCGTGGACCTTGCCGTGGCTTCCGGCCGTCCCTGGATGCCGTTGGATGGATTTTTTTTTTTTAGAACACCACAAAAAATCTCAAGGGGTTTCGGTCGTGCTGTCGTCGCGCTTAGTCGTCGTTTTTTTTTTTTTTTTTTTTTTGTGTTTTTTCTTTTTTGTCGTGTGTTCGTAACTGCCAAATGATTGCCCTTCCTGCTGCACCCTGTACTACCTTTTTGCGATGATCTATCGATGCGCTTTATTTTTAAAGCTGAAGTCACCTGCCTTCATGTTGGCTCCCCTGTGGGTTCGGTGATCTCTGACGCTGTGCAGCTGTTGGTCGCCAACTCCGCTAAAACCCCTTCAGACGTTTTTACTAAACGTACCGTTTTAGTATAGGTCATGACCCATTGTACCGGGACAAAATATCGATTGGAGAAGCAGGCCAAAATCTGGTGTGTTATCATTTCTAATGGCCTCACAGCAATTGCCATCCGGTAGGATTAGCGGATGGATGGATTGTTGCTCTGTGCTTTCGGCGTTTGAGAAATGCAGGACTCAGGGATTGGTGTTTCTGGGCTCTGTATCTGGCTGTTTGAAATATCTGAAATACTGTTTGCTGTGTTGCGTCATCGTCTCTTACTATTGACAATGTTCGCGGTACACTACACACTTCTCCCTGTATTGCTGCCAACGTCTACTTGTACCTGCCAGGTTAGTGCAGCGTCTGCATTAAAGCTCGGAGAGATGATAGAGGTGTTTAATCTTGGATTCCACTGTTCCACTTGTTGTACCAACGGTTGCCTTTTTTGCGATGATTTTGTCTTTTCTTTCTTTCTTTTAATTTGCAAGAAACACTGGCATGAAAACATGTTGAGTTCACTACTCCCCAAAGTACAAAGTATTTCAACTTGCATAGTTTTTATGAATTGATGCATGAAAATAATGTTTAATATATAAAGTGAGTGACTGACTGATTTATATAATTAGTACAAATTAGGGAGTTCCAATTCAAGTTCAAATGGTGACTCAACATAGTTCTGCTCAGTGTGTGGTATTTTTTTTTCATTAATTAATAGCTAATATGCTAGCAAAGCCGCCTGTGATTCTCCTAAGTCACCATTTATCAAAACCAGTGAGGTCAGAGGTTTCCACCTGTCAGACAACAGAATTTGCAGATAAAACAAATCAACATTTCAAGTCAAACAGGCTGTACCAGCCACTGATTGAAAACTAACTCGCACCCTGCCCCATTGGGCATTTTAACTTTATATATTTAATGCTTCATTATACTAGCTCTATTGTTCCCTGACTTTAAAGAGTTTTCTAAAGGCTGCTCTAAATCATGAAGATTGTGTGTGTTATGTAATAAAAAGCGGCCCAGTTTTATTTTTATCTGTATGGAGCACAATAAAAGTTGATTTATTAATTTCACTGAATTACTTCCACTCCCATATTTTTAACGAAGTTTGAGAACATTTTGTCGATGACTTAAGAACCGTGCTTCATTTACGGTTGTGACTCGTTGTATATTTTTTTGGCAGAATAAATGATTGGATAAAGGCAAACTGTAGAGGGCGCTGTTGCTTGGACAACAATGTCTGGCTGGCGAGCCTCTTAGCTCCACGCGGCTGGAGTCGCTGGACAGGTAATCAACTTGTTTTATCTGAGCTCCAGTGGCGCAGATAACCGATAACCAATGTTCAAACCGTTTTTTCTTCTTCCACGCACCTGCTGTTGTGTGTACGCATGCTCACACACTTGTGTGTCAAAGATCTATAAACAGACACGAGGACGAAGATTTCGGCAAACATTTTTATTTGTTTTTTTATACATGAATTGCAGTTGGGCCCAGGCGAATTGAAACAAAGTATGTACGTCCAACATCGGATGGGACCCGACCAAGTCCACGTCGATGTGACATCACACTGGAGAGAAAACCCAGCTTGGTCCAAGTGCAGGTGAATTTAAACAAAGTATTACACACCTCAGTGTGATGTTACACCGATGAGGACTTGGTTGAGTCCCATCAGATGACTACTTTGTTAATTCACCCGGGCTCAGACAAAGCTGGGAGGTTTCACTCCTGTGGGATGGTCACATCGATGTCGACCTGGTCGGGTCCACTTCAGTTGTTTGACGTACATACTTTGTTTCATCAATTCACCTGGGCCCAGACAAAGTACTGGACGTCAAACATCGGATAAGTCCAGCCCAGGTCCACATCGATGTGACAACCACTGGAGTGAAACCCCAGCTTTGTCCTAGCGTAGGTGAATTTAAACAAAGTATGACACACCTCAGTGTGAAGCAACATCGATGAGGACTTGGTGAGTCCCATCAGATGTTTCATTACTTTGTTATAAATTCACCCGGGCTTAGACAAAGCTGGGGTTTCCCTCCGTGTGACTTCACATCGATGTGGACTTGGTCGGGCACCATCAGATGTTTGACGTGCATACTTGTCTGTACAGTGGCGCCGGTTATACATTTTATCTTGCAGTTATTTTTTTTTTGTTTTTATGCTATTTTTTTTCTTTCTTTTTTTTTTTCTTAGTGCACACATGACCCACACTGGAACCGGGCCGCGAATGTGGACATTTCCTTCCTTCTACGGTTCAGCCACTTGGTGACCCGGGGCCTGAGGCCCGTCCCCTCAGCCTGAGCTGTAGCTTCCCCCTCCTCTCGGCCTCGATGACCCGATCCGGATGCTCAGGGGGGTTCGGGGGGGCGACGGTGGTGATGACGGCCTTTGGGTCGGCCCAGGCCATCCTGATGCGCCTAAAGGGGTTCTGGCAGTGAAGGCCGGCCCAAAGGCTTCTCCCCATCCTGCTCCGTCAGGCGGTGGATCAGTTTTGACCCTCTTCTTTCTTGGTGGCCCTCACCCGGACTCCTCACGTTCCTCGACAGGTCTTTGTCGGGGCCCTGGTCTGCTGTCAGAGACGGTGAGAGAGTCGCCTCAGTCAATGTTTCGTGATTATGGTGACGTATAAAACTCAAAAGATAAATGCAAACCACACACACACCACACCACACACACACACACACACACACACACACACACACAAGCAGGTAGACACACACAAGCAGGTAGACACACAGAGGTAAACACACACACAAGCAGGTAAAGACAACAATGCAGCGAACTCACCAGTTTCCTCGGGGATCTGGCTTGGGTACCGGTGCGGTCTGGCTTGGGTCCGGGGCGGTCTGGCTTGGGTCCGGGGCGGTCTGGCCAGGCAAGGGGCTCCGGCCTGAAGGTTGGCCCAAAGGCTTCTCCTCATCAAGACGGGAGGTGGTCGCTGGTTTAACCCTCTTCTTTTTGAGGCCCTTCACCCGGAACCTGAGGTTCCCATGACCTGGGCCAGGGGCCTTTGTGGGGGGGCTGTCTGGTAAACACACACACAAGCAGGTAAACACACACACAAGCAGGTAAACACACACACAAGCAGGTAAACACACACACAGCAGGTAAACACACACCACAAGCAGGTAGACACACACACAAGCAGGTAAACACACACACATGCAGGTAAACACACACACAAGCAGGTAAACACACACACATGCAGGTAAACACACACACAAGCAGGTAGACACACACACAAGCAGGTAAACACACACACAAGCAGGTAAACACACACACATGCAGGTAAACACACACACAAGCAGGTAGACACACACACATGCAGGTAAACACAATGCAGCCAGCTCACCAGGCACATTGGGGAGCTGGTTTGGGTCCTGGGGGGTCTGGCCTGGGTCCATGGTTTCTGCTTTCGCCCTCAGCTTCCTGACCCCCTTCACCCGGACCTCAGGTTCCCCACGACCTGGGCCAGGTCCTTCCTGGGGGGCCCGTCTGCGGTCTGATGCAGCCAGGCCACGAAAGGGCCGAGCTTTCTCCCCTGGTGTTGGGGTTCTGTCAGAAATGAACGACAGAACTGTTTAGTGACGACCATAGTGGCTGCTGTGTGTTTGTTGCTGCTATGGGGTCTGTGTTAGTGACGCTGAGTGTGAGAGTCGCTCAGTCAATGTTTTGTGATTATTCTGACGTATAACACGCACACACACTTGCACGCACACATGCACACGCACACATGCACACGCACACACGCGTGCAAACACACACACACATGCTCGCACACACAAGCAGTTGCGCGCACACACATACAAGCAGCTACACACACACATACAAGCAGCTACACACACACCACCTACAACAGCCACACACACACACACACACACACACACACACACACAACCACACACACACACACACACACAACACACACACACACACACACACACACACACAGACGCAAGCAGGTAAACACACAGACAAACAGGTAAAAACAACAATGCGCAAACTCACCAGGCTCCTCGGGGATCTGGCTTGGGTCCGGTGCGGTCTGGCTTGGGTCCGGTGCGGTCTGGCCAGGCAAGGGGCTCCGGCCTGAAGGTTGGCCCAAAGGCTTCTCCTCATCAAGCCGGGAGGTGGATGCTGGTTTAACCCTCAGCTTTTTGAAGCCCTTCAGCCCGAACCTCAGGTTCCCCATGACCTGGGCCAGGGGCTTTGTGGGGGGGCTGTCTGGTAAACACACACACAAGCAGGTAAACACACACACACAAGCAGGTAAACACACACACACACAAGCAGGTAAACACACACACACAAGCAGGTAAACACACACACAAACAGGTAAACACACACACACAAGCAGGTAAACACACACACAAGCAGGTAAACACACGCACAAGCAGGTAAACACACACACAAGCAGGTAGGCACACACACAAGCAGGTAAACACACACACACACAAGCAGGTAAACACTCACACAAGCAGGTAAACACACACACATAAGCAGGTAAACACACACACAAGCAGGTAAACTCACACACACAAGCAGATAAACACACACACAAGCAGGTAAACACAATGCAGCCAGCTCACCAGGCACATTGGGGAGCTGGTTTGGGTCCTGGGGGGTCTGGCCTGGGTCCATGGTTTCTCTTTCCGCCCTCAGCTTCCTGACCCCCTTCACCCGGACCTTCAGGTTCCCCACGACCTGGCCAGGTCCTTCCTGGGGGGCCCGTCTGCGGTCTGATGCAGCCAGGCCACCAAAGGGCCTGAGCTTTCTCCCTGGTGTTGGGGTTCTGTCAGAAATGAACGACAGAACTGTGTTTAGTGACGACCATAGTGGCTGCTGTGTGTTTGTTGCTGCTATGGGGTCTGTGTTAGTGACGCTGAGTGGAGAGTCGCTCAGTCAATGTTTTGTGATTATTCTGACGTATAACATGCACACACACTTACACGCATGCACGCACACATGCACATGCACACACGCACACATGCACACACATGCAAGCAACTACACACACACACACACACACGCAAGCAGGTAAACACACACACACACACACACACACGCAAGCAGGTAAAAACAACAATGCGCGAACTCACCAGGTTCATCGGCGGTCTGGTCTTCGTCCGGGGCGGTCTGGCCCTGGTCCGGGGTGATCTGGGTTTCGTCCGGGGCGGTCTGGCCTTGGTCCGGGGCGGTCTGGGTTTCGTCCGGGGCGGTCTGGGTTTCGTCCGGGGCGGTCTGGCCCTGGTCCGGGGTGGTCTGGCCCTGGTCCGGGGCGGTCTGGGTTTCGTCCGGGGCGGTCTGGCCCTGGTCCGGGGTGGTCTGGCCCTGGTCCGGGGCGGTCTGGGTTTCGTCCGGGGCGGTCTGGCCCTGGTCCGGGGTGGTCTGGTCTTGGTCCAGGGGGGTCTGGCCTTGGTCCGGGTCATCCTCCTCCTCATTCGCCTCCAACCACCTGATCACCACCTAGGACACAAACACACGGCGTCAGGAACTCTTCGGGTCAAACACGAACCGACCCTGAAGACCCACGACAGGAAACACAAAGACGTCTCAGTCGCTCCGTGTCCGTGTTGGTGTCCTCTCCTTCCTCACCTGTCTCAGACGTTCTTTGTTTCGAGACGGGGTGAAGACCTGACGGGGCGGGGGGGGGTCCGGAGAGGGGGAGGAGGGGTCCGGATCGGGGGTGGCCTCTTCCTCCTGTCGGAGGAGATCGTCACCGTTAAGGTTTCCTCGCCCCTCTCTTCTCCATAGTTCCCTCGCTCTTTGCTAACTTGGCTCACTGGCCGCTGTGCTCGCTCTCTGATCACCAGGTAACGCTCATCGCTCCGCTCCCTGATCACCACTGAGCACGGCACTGAGGAGCGGTGACTTGTATTTGACTCACTCTTCCTGAGTCCCGGCTAGCTGCTAAAGGGGACGCGTCTTTTTCTGTGTTAGCCCCAAAGCTTTGGAATGCATCGCCTGAGAAAATAAGGTTAGCTGATTCTGTGACATCTTTTAAGTCACTCCTTAATAAGACTCACCTGTACCGCAAAGCCTTTAAAGAGTTTATTCAAGTTAAATGTTATTTTCTATGTTTTGCCTGGTACACTTTTCATTTATTGTATTTTTTGTCTTTATAATTGTAAAAAAAAAAAAAAAAAGACCTGTGATACAATTATTCTTAGACATCAATTTTAGTTTGGTTGTTTTGCTTTCTTTCTTTCTATCTGTAAAGCACTTTGTAGCTCCGTGTAGAAAAGCACTTCATAAATAAAGGTTATTATTATTATCTTATATAGAGGAGCGTGGCCCCGTGATGTCAGAGGGCCACCGCGTTCCGCTGGCCAGAGGCGCCGCGGCGACGTCGTCACGGGGACGTCGTCACGGGGACGGAATGTTTGGGTATACATTCTTTTGGAAATGTCAAAAATATGCTGAAGCATAAATCAATAATTTTGATGTATTTTTCAATAGAATAAGTTCAAGAAAAACATACATAAACGTATTTATATATCATATATATATATCATATATATTTTTTATAAAGCACTGATATTAAATGTGAATCTGATATTAGACTCAAAGTGTGCGTGTGCGGTCGGCGTGCGTGTCCTCTCCTTCCTCACCTGTGCCGGACGATGTTCTCCGGGGGACGACGAGGAGTCTCCACTCAGGGTCTCCTGGTCTCTCTCCTGGTCTCCTTCCTGCCTCTTGATGCGTCTGTTCTTCCCCATCGTGGATCTCTCAGATTGTAGCTGTCACTGGTTATTGATTTGGCTGCTCTTCGTCGCTCTCTGATCACCACTGAGGACTGGGCCGAGGAGCGGGGACTTATATAGAGGCCGTGATGTCACAAAGGCCGGTCGGGTTCCGCTGGCCTTTGTGACATCTTTGAGACCTTTGTGACATCTTTGTGACATCAGAGGTGGTACCTGATGTTGATTCGTCGTCGCAGGCAACTGGATTTGTTTTTATTGCAATCTACAGAATAGGCCTTTTAATAACTCAAATGGAAACCACTGAAATAAGAATATTACTTTAATACAAAAAGTAGACAATAACACAGTCGTGTTCACAAAGTCACCGTTTGAAATTTGTTCTCCCAAGTCCATCAGCTGTTTCCAAATCTATTCATGTTTTATACCCAAACACTTGCATTAACACTCACAGTGGGGCCAAGAAAGACTAGTCATTAGTTTGCCTCTGATCAATTCTATTGATACTCAAACACAAGTTTGAGAGTGTCATTCTTGAACATCGTCCGAGGCCTGAGGCCCTTCCCCTCCGCCTGCTGTGTGGCTCCCCCTTCCTCCTCAGCCTCAACGACCAGATCCTGATGTTCAGGGTTGTTCGGTGGGGGGGGGGTCAATGGTGATGACGGCCTTTGGGTCGGCCCAGGCCATCTTAATGCGTCTGAAGTGACCTCTGCTCACCCGGTCCCTCAAGTTCCCCAATACCTGGGACAGGTCCTTTGTCGGGGCCCTGTCTGCTGTCAGAGACGGTGAGAGAGTCGCTCAGTCAATGTTTCGTGATTATGGTGACGTATGAAACTCAAAAGATAAACGCAAACCACACGCGCACGCGTGCACGCACACACACACGCACACACACACACACACAGACACACAGACACACACAGACACACACACACACAGACACACACACACACACACACACACACACACACACACACACACACACACACACACACACACACACACACACACACACACACACACACACACACACACACACACACACACACACACACACACACACACACACAGTTCGAGATGGTCATTCTATCTAGATCAACTGGGGACAGGTCCCTCCTGAAATCAACACCCATGTTACCCCCTATGTTGTATTCGATACATTTCGACAGTGTTACCCCTCATGGGTTTTTCATGACGACAGATAAAAAACGACAGTGTTACCCTTTACGTTTCATTTGATAAAAACGACAGTGTTAACCTTATGTTTTTTTCCCATGATGACTGATGAAAAACAACAGTGTTACCCCTTATATTTTATTTGACAAGAACTATTTTTATTTTTTTTCAAATATGTTTTTTTTCATGACAATGTTACCCCTTATATTTTACCCCTTACGGGTTTTTCATGACGACAGATAAAAAACGACAGTGTTACCATTTACGTTTCATTTGACAAAGACAACAGTGTTACCCCTTATGTTTTTTTTCATGACAACCAATAAAAAAACAACAGTGTTACCCCTTATGTTTTTTTCATGACGACCAATAAAAAAACAACAGTGTTCCCCTTATGTTTTTTTTCATGACGACCAATAAAAAACAACAGTGTTACCCCTTATGGTTTTTTTCATGACGACCAAAGAAAAACGACAGTGTCACCCCTCATGTTTCATTTGATAAAAACGACAGTGTTACCCCCTATGTTTTAATGGATAAATATCGACAGTGTTACCCCATGTGTTTTTTTTTCATGACACCGATAAAGAAGGACATTGTTGCCCCTTATGTTTCATTTGATAAAAACGACAGTGTTACCCCTCATGTTTCATTTGATAAAAACGACAGTGTTACCCCTTGTATTTCTTTTCATGACGACCAAAGAAAAACAACAGTGTTATCCCCTATGTTTTATTTGATAAATATAGACATGATAGCATTACGTTTAAAATGACAGATATTGTGTTTTCCACAGAATTTCAGCTGCGGTCTCCAGTGGGTTAGGCAGAGTGCACTCCACTGCACCACTGAGGCAATGACAATACACAATAAACCATCATCAATAAAGAGGATATACATGACATTAAAATGTATGTGTGTATTTTAATTATTTCCCTTATGTTTTTTTTCATGACGACCAATAAAAAACGACAGTGTTACCCCTTATGTTTTTTTTCATGACGACCGATAAGAAGGACATTGTTACCCCTTATGTTTCATTTCATAAAAACGACAGTGTTACCCCTCATGTTTCATTTGATAAAAACAACAGTGTTACCACTTGTGTTTTTTTACATGACGACCAAAGAAAAACAACAGTGTCACCCCCTATGTTTTATTTGATAAATATCGACAGTGTTACCCCTTATGTTTATTTCATGACGGCCGATTAAAAAAGGACAGTGTTACCCCTCATGTTTTTTCCATGTTGAGCAATAAATAATGACAGTGGCAACCCTGTCTACATTCTTGCGGGGATCCGAACATGAGCTGTTTGGAGTGTTAACCTCCAAACTTAACAATGCACCATCAAGACACCAGGTATAGTTATCACAAAGGTTATACTTGAATTTATAATTCGCATGAAATAGAGATAAGAGTCTTCCAACAGGACACATCAACCGGACTTGAACCCCGGTCTCCAGGGGGTTAGCTCACGGCTCTCTCCACTTCCCCCTGAGTTTTGCAATTTAAAAATCTCTGAGGTTATATATGACATTTTTCATTTTATTTTATTTTTTTCATTTTTTCATGACGACCAATAAAAAACGACAGTGTTGCCCGTTATGGTTTTTCATGACGACTGACTAAAAAACGACAGTGTTACCCCTTATATTTTATTTGACAAAGACAACAGTGTTTTTTTCATGACGACCAATAAAAAACAACAGTGTTACCCCTTATGTTTTTTTTCATGACGACCAATAAAAAACGACATTGTTGCCCGTTATGGTTTTTCATAACGACTGACTAAAAAACGACAGTCTTACCCCTTATATTTTATTTGACAAAGACAACATTGTTACTTAAAAAACAACGGTGTCACCCCTCATATTTCATTTGATAAAAACGACAGTGTTACCCCTTAAGTTTTTTTCATGACGACCAATAAAAAACAACAGTGTTATCCCTTATGTTTTTATTCATGGCGACCAATAAAAAACAACAGTGTTACCCCTTATGTTTTTTTTCATGACGACCAATGAAAACAACAGTGTTACCCCTTATATTTTATTTGACAAAGACAACATTGTTACCCTTTATGTTTTTTTTCATGACGACCAATAAAAAACAACAGTGTTACCCCTTCTGGTTTTTTTCATGACGACCAATAATAAACAACAGTGTTACCCCTTATGTTTTCTTTCACGACGACCAATAAAAAACAACAGTTACCCCTTAGGTTTTTTTTCATGACGGCCGATAAAAAACAACAGTGTTACCCCTTATGTTTTTTTTCATGACGACCAATAAAAAACGACATTGTTGCCCGTTATGGTTTTTCATAACGACTGACTAAAAAACGACAGTCTTACCCCTTATATTTTATTTGACAAAGGCAACAGTGTTACCCCTTATGTTTTTTTTCATGACGACCAATAAAAAACAAAAGTGTTACCCCTTAGGTTTTTTTTCATGACGACCAATAAAAAACAACGGTGTCACCCCTCATATTTCATTTGATAAAAACGACAGTGTTACCCCTTAAGTTTTTTTCATGACGACCAATAAAAAACAACAGTGTTACCCCTTATGTTTTTATTCATGGCGACCAATAAAAAACAACAGTGTTACCCCTTATGTTTTTTTTCATGACGACCAATAAAAACAACAGTGTTACCCCTTATATTTTATTTGACAAAGACAACATTGTTACCCTTTATGTTTTTTTTCATGACGACAAATAAAAAACAACAGTGTTACCCCTTCTGGTTTTTTTCATGACGACCAATAAAAAACAACAGTGTTACCCCTTATGTTTTCTTTCACAACGACCAATAAAAAACAACAGTTACCCCTTAGGTTTTTTTTCATGACGGCCGATAAAAAACAACAGTGTTACCCCTTATGTTTTTTTTCACGACGACCAATAAAAAACAACAGTGTTACCCTTTATGTTTTCTTTCATGACGACCAAAGAAAAACTACAGTGTTACTGTTACGTGTGTGGTTGTTTTCCTGTGTCTCCCCTCTCATTCTCTGTAGGTCTCACACCATTGGCTGTTCCTCCACCATCGTCCAACCCCCTGTCCAATCTGGGAGCTGTCTGTTGGCCAATCAGTGTCGTCAGGCCTTGATAACCTGCACCTGTTTGTCTCCATTGAAAGAGGCCATTGTCTGCCTGTGTGTGGGCTGTTGCCTTTTGTTTGTGAGATGTCATAGGGGTTTAGGTGAATAGGTAAGACACCCTTGGGTTTACACTGCCATCACATAGAACATACTCTGTTATCACATCAGGTTAGGAGCGGGGCCACCCTCTGTATGTATTAGCTAGGTTGTATGTGTGCACTAGTTAGTTGTCACTTTATCTTGTTTTCTTTGATTTGGCTCCGCTTATAGTTCCCTATTCCCCTGGGCGGATCGCTAGCTAAATAAAACACACTTACGTATCCAGTTTGCTGTTGTGCCCTGTTTTGTTGTTCTCCCAGTCAGCCTAACAGTAACATGTGTTATGGTTCCCCTACTCCCCCCCCTAGACGTAGCAAGCTAACATCCTGGAGCCGTAACAGTTACCCCTTGTGTTTTTTTTCATGACGACCAAAGAAAAACAACAGTGTTACCCCTTATGGTTTTTTTCATGACGACCGACAGTGGTACCCCTTATATTTTATTTGACAAAGACAACAGTGTTACCCCTTATGTTTTATTTCATTACGACAAATAAAAAACAACAGTGTTACCCCTTATGTTTTTTTTCATGACGACCAATAAAAAACAACAGAGTTACCCCTTATGTTTTTATTCATGACGACCAATAAAAAAGAACAGTGTTACCCCTTAGGTTTTTTTTCATTACGACCAATGAAAAACAAGTGTCACCCCTCATGTTTCATTTGATAAAAACGACAGTGTTACCCCCTATGCTTTAATGGATAAATATCGACAGTGTTACCCCTTATGTTTTTTTCATGATGACTGACTGAAAAACGACAGTAGTACCCCTTATATTTTATTTGACAAAGACAACAGTGTTACAGTGTTACCCCCTATGCTTTAATGGATAAATATCGACAGTGTTACCCCTCATGTTTTTTTTCATTACGACAAATAAAAAACAACAGTGTTACCCCCTATGTTTTTTTTCATGACGACCAATAAAAAAAAACAGTGTTACCCCTTATGTTTTTATTCATGACGACCAATAAAAAAGAACAGTGTTACCCCTTATGTTTTTTTTCATGACGACCAATAAAAAACGAGTGTCACCCCTCATGTTTCATTTGATAAAAACGACAGTGTTACCCCCTATGCTTTAATGGATAAATATCGACAGTGTTACCCCTTATGTTTTTTTCATGACGACCAAAGTAAAACAACAGTGTTACCCCTTATGGTTTTTTCATGACGACTGACTAAAAAACGACAGTGGTACCCCTTATATTTTATTTGACAAAGACAACAGTGTTAGTGTTACCCCCTATGCTTTAATGGATAAATATCGACAGTGTTACCCCTTATGTTTTTTTTCATTACAACAAATAAAAAACAACAGTGTTACCCCTTATGTTTTTTTTCATGACGACCAATAAAAAACAACAGTGTTACCCCTTATGTTTTTATTCATGACGACCAATAAAAAACAACAGTGTTACCCCTTATGTTTTTTTTCATGACGACCAATAAAAAACAACAGTGTTACCCCTTATGTTTTTATTCATGACGACCAATAAAAAACAACAGTGTTACCCCTTATGTTTTTTTTCATGACGACCGATAAAAAACGACAGTGTTACCCCTTATGTTTTTTTCATGACGACCGAAAAAAAACTACAGTGTTACACATGTGCATAAAGGCCAATGCTGTCTTAGTAGTCCAACATTTGAATGTCAGTGCGCTTTTCAGGTCATTGTTTTTTTTAAATTATTATTACATTCACTTTCTACCCTTCAATCCGGTTACTGTCTTCTCCCTGGCAGTTCCCTCCCGTTCCGCGCAGCCCCTCTCTCTCCGGCGGTATGGAGTCTGACCTCAGCGGGGTTTTTTATGTGCTTGTGTAATTGTCGCATACCAGACTATGTATGCCGTGTAGAAGGGGGAAAGGGAGGGGGCCCCAGCCAAACCCTCCTCCGTTGCCATGGCAGCCCTCCACAATATTATGGTTCCATATGTTAAGAGACTCTGTGATGTTATACAGTCTTCTATAATACCCAGGCTGGATTTTTCTTTGTTTTCTCTCCCTCTCTCTCTCTCTCTCTCTCTCTCTCTCTCTCTGTGGTTCAAACAAATTCCAACTTGGACTCCACAGTTACTTAGAGTCAAGTCTGTTGAAGTGAGATATTTCATCTGAGAGCATGCATATGTCGGAGATGACTGGCCCACACGTACAAAAGTCGCAGCCTCCTCACAAGGCTTTTATCTTAAATTTGAGGTGTTTTATTGTTTGGGGGGGTTTGGGGGGTACAAGATAGTTTGGATCTATTGTTTCGTGGAGTTTCATGAGCAGCTGTGGAATACATGAACGTGTATGGCATAAATCAGGGTTGTGTTCTGGCCACTAGATGTCGCCCTGGTACTATAATTGGGAGGTCGAGTAGCCAGGTA
>NC_079415.1:2714120-2806620 GCF_026213295.1 Gadus chalcogrammus | reverse complement strand
ACAGTAGTTACACACTCCTAAACGTTGGCATGGCTGAGGGGAAACAAGCTAAGACCTACCATTTTCACCCTGAGTGGGAGGAAGATTATTGATTATCGTTGAGAAGGTGCCGTGCGCAGACGGAATGAAACCCCCACTGAAGTCCGTAGGTACACGATACAACCCCCCCCCCCCCCCCCCCCCCCCCCCCCCCCCCCCGTCAACAATTGTTCTCCAACCCCCCCCCCCCCCCCCGTCAACAATTGTTCTCTACCCCCCCCCCCCCCCCCCCCCGCTTGAAGGTAGGTTTGCTGGTAGATCTCGGGAGGTTGGCTACTTGAAAAGTAGATCTTGGGTCAAAAAAGGTTGGGCACCCCTGTCATAGGGTGACCAGATTTGAGTTTGTGAAAAAGAGGACACTTCGTCGCGGGGGGGGGGGGGGGGGGCGAAAACATGGGTATTTTTTCTGTAGTTCGTCCGTGAACTTACATTTACGTTTAGGGGGGGGGGGGGGGGGGTCATAATCACAGCTCATAATCACAGTGTTTGTGTGATTATGAGCTGTGACGTTACAAGAAAGTACGTGAGCCTACGTACTTCAGTGGGGGTTTCATTCCGTCTATACACGGCACCTTCTCAACGAGCACATGAGATCGGTCGCCCAATGACAGACTCTCTCTACAGTCAGCTCGCGCAAGAAGGTGGAACGTAAGGGAGATACCATTTCCAGAACTTGGAAGGCCGTAATAACCATAGACATATACAATGGTAATAACTAGTAGGTTATGTGAAAGACCCAGAAACACAAATATGCGACGAGGCAAAAAAAAATAAAAAGATAATAATAACAATAATATATACTTTTTTTTTTTTTTGCGACGAGGCAAAATACCGGACGTTTTTGGAATCCCTGCCGGACGCATTTTTTAGGTCTCGAAAAGAGGACATGTCCGGGAAAAAGAGGACGTCTGGTCACCCTACTATATCAGAATCAGAATACGAAAAACGTTATCATCTGACATAACAGAAAATGATCTCCAGTGTGGCTCAGCAACATAAAAAAGGAAAAAGACATCGGAGAAACTGACACAAAAACAGCATTCCTGCAATAATGGAAAGTGACTCGTGCAATCAAATTCCTGTGCTAGCTTAACGACGCTAGCTCAGAGCGTGTGCGCTAGCCTTTCTGTTG
This sequence comes from Gadus chalcogrammus, assembly GCF_026213295.1. NCBI lineage: Eukaryota > Metazoa > Chordata > Actinopteri > Gadiformes > Gadidae > Gadus > Gadus chalcogrammus. The sequence continues at coordinate 2,805,449 of NC_079415.1, read as the reverse complement.
GCTTCTCTCTCTCTCTCTCATCACGTGACAGACAGACGTGTAGCGACATCGCCATCGCGAGCGAAACCAAATAGAAACGTTCTCCGTCCCCGGCCGGCGGGGTTTACACTAAGCGTCAACGTTAATGTACACACTCCTCCCCCCCCTCCCCCCTACCTTTCCCCCCTCCCCCCTCTCGGATCTCCCGTCGAAATGGATTGTTTCCTCTCCAGCAACGGCCCTCTCTCCGTGTTTAGCTTGACCTCCGAGATGAAGACGACGCGACGTCGCGCAGTTTTGACAAACTCCAGCTGTAACCCCCCCACCACCACCACCACCACCACCACCCTAAACCCTTCTGTCTCTCGCCCTGTCTTTCCCCCCCCCCCCCCCAACCCCCAGCCCCCGACTGACCCGCAGTCTAAACACACCTGACTTGTAAATACTCGGTGTCGCAGTCATACCATAAACGCTTTCTCTTCTTCCTCTTTTCCCACACTCTGAGAGGAGAGGAGGGGGCGGGGTCAAACATCTACCAAAAAAATAAACCCTCTTCCCGTTGATTTAGAGGTAACACACCTTGGCTCACACGGTTGAATTCTGGGTAATTTGTGGAGTGCGATGAGAGCCGGTACGGTTTACCTGTAGAACGTCACGGACGAGACGAACACATGAAAGAAAAACTTTAAAGAAACCATGAAAGATGGGATTGCACAGACTTTAAAACTATTTGTAATATTCTAAACACAAACTGTTTTATATCCTGTGCCCCCCACGACGGGCTGAGATCGGCCAACGCCGTCGAGTCAAGAGGTAGGACTCCAGTAGAGAGGCGCAGTACAGCTGCTTTTATGGCGAGGGGACATACTCGCTCCTGAAGAGCTGGGGCAGAGGAGCTTTCGCTGGGCCATTTAAATCTATTTCTAGGTCACTAGTCCCCATTAGAGTTTCCATCACTGGAAAAGCCCAAATTCATTCTTTAAATCTTGACTTCGAACGTGATGCTTCTTTCATTTTTAAGCGTTAACAAATTTCCTGTCGGGATATATAATATCATGAAATTCATCAAGATAATGGCATCCAACAATAATCTGCCTAATAACATTTTTACACACACACACAGAGAGAGAGAGAGAGAGAGAGAGAGAGAGAGAGAGAGAGAGAGAGAGAGAGAGAGAGAGAGAGAGAGAGAGAGAGAGAGAGAGAGAGAGAGAGAGAGAGAGAGAGAGAGAGAGAGAGAGAGAGAGAGAGAGAGAGAGAGAGAGAGAGAGAGAGAGAGAGAGAGAGAGAGAGAGAGAGAGAGAGAGAGAGAGAGAGAGAGAGAGAGAGAGAGAGAGAGCTCTGTCTGCACTTAGATAAGAATGGCCGGCACATTGAAGTAAAACTAAAACAAACATTGACTCTTCATTCACGAAATTTTGCCCCCACACCCCCTACCCCTCCCCTTCTCTGTCTCTTCAAAGGGAAGTGGGTCAACAGATAAATATTGTCTTAGTGCCTTTACTTGGCTGTGTTGGACACACACACACACACACACACACACACACACACACACACACACACACACACACACACACACACACACACACACACACACACACACACACACACACACACACACACACACACACACACACACACACAGTGTGCTGGTCAATCAACAATCAAATTACACCACATTCCACATTAAGGATTGGGAGCAGGCTTTCGGCTCTCACACTAAGAACAACAAACCCTAAAACCAAACCAAAACAGGAAGGTCAGGTACCACCAGGACCAGGACACCTTCTGGTTCAGACGCCAAACCCCTATGTTACATTCATATCCTATTATCATACTGGACTGGACTGTCTATCCTACTGTTTACAAGTTTACATTATTACATTGTAATATTATTCCTGTTTACATATTTAATACAGGATTTCTTTAGACTTTATCCTTGCAATGCTATCCTTGCAATGCTATACTATACAGTATTAATATGCTTGAACTAGTCCTTTTTTATTGTCCATATTTAATGCTGGCTTCTGTACGAACTGATTTGCACTACAATAATGTCACACAGTCTCAAAAGCCTATCTTTTAAATTGTATATCTTTATCGTCCATAATAACCATGTGTATATTTTATTTTACTTTATAATCTTGTTTATGTAGTCTGTGTACGCTTTGTGTGACGTGTACAAGCGACTGTGTCTTCGAATTTCCCCCTGGGGATCAATAAAGTGCTTATCTATCAATCAAGTCCGTCAATTATCCCCCCCCAATACCCTAACCACCGCCAAAATGTCAAATCCGGCGTAATGGATTCTGTGAGTGGCTGGAGGAAACAGCCCCAGAGAACTCTCTGTGATAACAGCGTGCGCGTCGGGGTCTTGACTCGGTGAGAAAGGACTTAATTGAGGAAGGGGAAGGGGAGGTGTGAATACAAACAGGCGTCGTGCTACAGATGGACGAGCAGCGCTCAGGGGCCCGCAAGCCCACGAGGGCCCCGGCGAACCAAAATAAGCAGAGAACAAAGACGCATTCCATGGCCGTGTCCCGGGAGATGGGGCCGCAGGACGCGCACACGGGGGGCACGCGCACACACACACACACACGGGAACGAGCATACACACACGCACACGGGAACGAGCATACACACGCACACACGGGGGGCACGCGCATACACACACACGGGAACGAGCATACACACACACACGGGAACGAGCATACACACACACACGGGAACGCGCATACACACACATGGGAGCGCGAGTAACACACACACGGGCACGAGAGTAACACACACTGGGCATGCGGGTAACACACACACGGGAATGCGAGTAACACACACACAGGCACGCGCATACACACACATGGGCGGGCACGCACACGGGCATGCACATACACACACACGGGAGCAGCACCATACAATCATGCAGACGCACGCACGCACGCACACACAAACAGACACACGCAACCCAACACACACAAACACACACGGGTGCAGAACCACACACAAACCTATAACACACACATGCTTGCATACCCACAAACACACACGCACGCGTGAAACCCTACACACACATACACACTAAGGCGTGCAACACCAAATAGACACACACACACACACATACATCTACGTGCAACCTCAAAAAGACACTTTCTCGCTCGCGCACACACACACACACACACACACACACACACACACACACACACACACACACACACACACACACACACACACACACACACACACACACACACACACACACACACACACACACACACACACACGTAAATGTTTGGGGGCGACGCAGAGAGAGAAGAGCCCAGGCCGTCCGCCGTAGGAGTGCATCCGCACGGCCTTTCACCCCGGCTGGTCCTGGCTCCGTCGGTGAGGGCGTGCATCATGTTGACGGACAGAGCGTCCATTTGGTCATTTCCTTATATATACACGGGTCCAGGAGGACTACAGGTAGACTGAAGAGTGGAGGCCTACAGGCCTACTTAAAGCTCCTTGGAAAAACACACACGTTTCCCTAAATAGATTAAATGTAGTGTGCGTGTCCGTTCGCCTGTGTGTGTGTGTGTCCTTTCTCCGTGTGTCCGTGTGTGTGCGCATCCGTTTCTCTGTGTGTGTGTGTGTGTGTGTGTGTGTGTGTGTGTGTGTGTGTGTGTGTGTGTGTGTGTGTGTGTGTGTGGTCAGGGGGATTGTATTTTCCCACACAGCAACACAATCACAGCGGATCAAGAGGCTAGGCTCCCCTTCTCGGTCTGTGTTCCTCCGGGGGAGGGGGGGGGAGGAGGAGGGGGGGGGGAGTCACTGCACTGTTTGTGTTGCTGTGTGGTCTCCCCCCTCGCCCCCCCCCCCCCCGTACGCAGGCCCAGATAACAGGGAGTGATTGCCCGATCTTAAGACCCCGAACCTCACCCTTTGGTCCCGGGTTGGGGGGGTAGGGGGGGGGGCTTAAGCCGTGACTTATCAACTCAGGAGGAGACCCAACATGGTGGGTCTCCTGCTAACTGGTCCCAGTTCACCCATGTGATGGGTGACCAGTGACCACAAGGCGGGCCGGGAAGACGGGACGACGACCGCACGTTTTGGCTCTCGAACCGAATGGCAAGATGACACGGCGCCGGACAGGAAGTGGATCGTTCGGGGAGGAGCTGGAACCATTGGTCGGTTATTGGGGTGACATGGCGACTCAAACCCGCCTCAAACCCCCCCCCCCCCCCCCCCCCCCAGGGCGGGATGATGACGGAGACATTAACTGGAATTTACCGTCGGTGTAAAAGTCGTCAAAGCCGACGCTCCACACGTTCCGACGACACTCAACCATAGATCAGCACAAGCCCCTCCCACCCACATCCCACCCACACAACTCGTCAACCGCCTACAGGAACTCAAACCACGGATGACCACAAACCTGCTCAAACTCAAACAAACAGCAACAAGACAGAGCTGGTGGTGGCTGCCCCTGCATCCCTGCTCAGGAGGGTTGGACAGACCTGGCCCTGGTTCGGGACGCTCGCTCCCGGGTTCCCCGCCTCCTGAGGTGCGGAACCAGGGCGCCATCGTGGACTCCTCCCTCTCCTTCCGGTCCCACATCAAGAACACCACCCCCCCCCCCCCCTCCTTTCCCCCCCCTCCCCTTTTATGTTAAGCGACCTTGGGTACGATGAAAGGCACTAAATCAATTCAAGTAATTACTGTTATTATTATTATTATTATACGAAACGGTGCAGACGAGCCTTCCAATAAAACGGGGGAAAGCGCATCACACGGACGCATTACGTACCGTCAACTCTACCTTTAAATTGAGGCTTTGTAACAGGGGGGGGTGGGGGGGAGGGAGGGGGGGGGGGGTGGGGGGGGAGGAGCAGGGCACGGACATGTGAGAGGAGGAGAGGGGAGACGGAGCCGCACGCTACGCAGACCGTCTGGTGACCCGCTCGTGACTCCCACTAAAACGCGGAGCTCTAAGCCTTTTATTGCCGCCGACTTCCGCAGGGCTGCTGCTGCTGCTGCCTGAGGGGGACGAGCGGTCGGATGTCTCCGCAGCAGAGAGCAGGAGACCCGCCAGTCGTGGAGACGCGGCCCAGACATGCGCGAGGAACTCCACTGGGGAGAGGGAGAGGGAGGAGCGATAGGAGACACACACACACACACACACACACACACACACACACACACACACACACACACACACACACACACACACACACACACACACACACACACACACACACACACACACACACACACACACACACACACACACACACAGGAAAAACGTTTTGCGTCAAAATCCTTTTATTAAACCCATGTCAACAGTGTCTTTATTTAAATAATGACTAACTGAGGAAGTTCATCAGATCTCACACAAAACACACGCAAGCAACAAAAGTGAAAAGTGCCCAAAGCAAAAATCAAGCTGTTCTGCTTCATTCGCTTGATGTGTATTTTAGATTTAATGTGAGTAGCTGCAGTGTTATCCACAATACCAATCCAAACGTTTTTAAATAAAACAAAATCAAATAAAATAACTGTATTCGGCACTCCAAAAATAAACTTCAAATATATATTTCAATAATAAAATACCGTAACATATTTTATCAAAAATTGATATACAAGTATATATTTTAACAGTACAATTCGTTTCCGTTTTGTGACTATCCAACCAGCAACATAAAGGCCGTAAGAACCAGTCCGCTGAGCCCGTTAAAGGTCTGCATTGCTCCTGTTTTGGCTGTTTCCCAGCAGATAGATAATGTGAGTGTATATTTGGTCTGCCTACGAGGCAATGCGGCGGACAGCCCATCAAGGCGTGTACGAATGGGTTACTCCCTCCCCCGGTACAAAACCCATCCCTCATCATCCCAAAATACTACCCCACTTTCAGAGCGATGGATCTATCGAAAAAATACACTTCTGGGATCCGATCATCAACTGAAGAACAACCTGTGATATCGCCACGACGACCGCATCCTCTGAGGTCTCCACCTGCCCCCCCCCCCACCCCTCTCTGGGACGACCCCCCCCGCCTCACAGCTCCTTCTTCCCCCCCGCTGGGGCGCCGGTAGAGGCCGGCAGGCCCCCCGCCTTGGCCCCGCCCCCGTCCTCGCTGGCGCTGGTGGTGGTGGTGGCGGTGGCGGCGGCGGTCTCCGTGGCGACCGCATCCGCCTCGCTCCCCTGGAAGCCCAGCGAGGCGGAGTTGATGCAGTAGCGCTTCCCGGTGGGGCGGGGCCCGTCGTCAAACAGGTGACCCAGGTGGGCGCCGCACTGAAGGGGGTCACACGGAGGGAGAGGGTTCAACGCGCTGGGCTGACCGGTGACTGGTCGGCACACAGCGCCCGCTGCTATTGGAGGACCCTCTCTACTAGGTCGGAACGGTACATCTAAAATCAAACCGAAATTTCGATGTAAAATAACTAGCGCTGTCAAGCGATTAAAATATTTAAATCGCGATTAATGTCATAGTTAACTCACGATTGATAACAACATCGGCGTATACTGATCAAAACAGGACGATGCAAAAAAAAAAAAGCCTATAGTGCAATTAAACGATGAACATGCATACATTTTATTTTTTGTGTTAGCAAATATCGATTAGAGTAACTGAAAAATTCTGTTTGGGCCACGAATAAAGACATAAATCCCGCACTTTACCTTCTCATGGTCATTTTGTATTGTTAGTTAGACGTACAGTGTATCATGATGAATCGTTATAGGATTGTCTAACAATATATTGATGATGGCAGAGCCGTTGTGTCGCGATATTGTCGGTATCGTGGGCCATGTGTCGCATATCGTATCGTATCGTTTGGAACCCTGGGATTCCCATCCCTAAAAACCATTGAGTGGTATTTTCACGTACAAATAAAGGTTAAGGATTATCAATATGGTGTCTTGGTGGAGGCTCTGGTGGCCCATGCATACCCGGAGAACATTCCGCGTTTGGGAATGCTTTTGTTTGATTCTACCCTCGGGATTCGTTGCGCTTGAGAGAAAACAACTCATCGGTCGCCGAGCCTAATCGTTTTGATTCTGCGTACGATCATCCGTCGATTCTTCATCTGTTCCTGAAACATGTTTCATAGGGATCGGACGTTTGATTATGTCACCACTGGGGCGATCCCCTGCCCCCCCTTGTGGTCATAGCGGTCACTACAAGGAGAGGGCTAGGCCTCAGAGATAATGACCTAATTGACCAACACCTCAGTACTGAGGTTGGGGTTATCTAAACAGGTTCTCAACCTCCTTCAGTGGGCATCCTGTCGGTTGATGCAGGTACTCTACTGCTTCACTTTTTCACATGGGCACTTTGCTTTACCTAATCACTTCCCCACATATCCCTGCATTTAAACGTATCATCCCTAGACATTTGTTTCTCCCTGTTTTGTACCATTCCAAATAAATTACCTTTTTGATTTGAAATTGAGTTCCGTTTGACTCCCATTATTATGGGTTGCTGTACGAGTCCACCGTTTCACCACATGTGTGATGTGCCCCCCCATGCATGAACGCCAGGCAGTGTCAGGCGTATTGGGGGGGTGGGGGTTACCTGGCTGCATGTGGTCTCCACGCGGTGGATGCCGTGGGAGAAGTCGTCTGCGAGGGTGACAGAGCCGTCCTTCACCAGGTCGAAGAAGGACGGCCAGCCTGGGACAGACAGCGGGGGGAGGGGTTAGACCTCAGGTACAGGCAGGTCTACGGCCTCGGCCTAAGTAGAGCTGCGGCCGGTTCGATTGGAGAGCCGAGGGCAGAAGAGAGAAAGGTCTTGAAACCTCCCTCTGCTCCCTTTCTCCCTCCCTCCCTCCCTCCCTCCCTCCGATCCCTCCCTCCCTCCGTCTCTGCTCCCTCCCTCCCTATATGATCCCTCCTTCACCCCCTCCCCCTCTACGATCCCTTCTTCACTCCCTCCCTCTCTGCTCTCTCCCTCCCTACTATCCCTCCTTCACTCCCACCCTCCCTTCGATTCTCAGCCATTGAGAAATGTGGAACTTCACCCACCAGTGATTGACAGGCAGGCTTGATTCCCTGAGCCAATCAGAGAAGAGATGCCCTGATTGGTCAGAAATGAGCTGGGAGCGGTCTAAAATCGAAACCGCAGTTGACTCAAAAACCGATATTCTCACAGGGCATCTCACTCACCAACAGCTGAAGAGTGCATTAGCATTTCTTAAAAATTAAACTCAAATTAACACTTGAATCGCACCTTACCGCATCTTTAAACGACTAAATTAGCCGACTTAGTTGCATGGCATTAACATCGACAGCGTTAGGGGTTCGGTGCCCACCGGGTCCGTTCATTTTACGAACTATTGGTTTTGCGAGCCGCAAAAAAAAAAAAAAAAAAAAAACACCCGCCAAAAAAAAATTAAGAATTACCCACAACGAATACTCCCTGCTGAACTCGGGAGAAGGAAGATAATCTCTCACCTGAACTAGTTACCGCGGGGTCACTCGTGCGCTACCGGTGAGGAGACCTCAGTGGTGTCCGACACGCCGGACTTCATTAAATGGAAGTGTGATTATCCGGCGGCGGGAACAATGCGGGGATTCCCCCGGTGTTCCACAGTTCATTCTCCGAGGGCCCCCGAGACAAGTTTTGCCTTGTGTACGGCTGCCAAGACACTTTCCCTTTTTTTTTTTTTTTCTCTCGCTCTCTCTCTCTCTCTCTCTCTCTCTCTCTCTCTCTCTCTCTGCGGCTCATTCCAGAAAGCCACTTTCCTCGACATTAAAAAGAGTAGAAGTCGGCCTCTACCTCGTAATTGAGGAGGGGTGTCTAACAGGGACATTGTTAAACCGAAAACACATTTTTATGGGACTTACACAAGACGAGTCTATAGGAGCCTGCGCTGGCATCTCTGCATCAGACACTGCCCCCTACTGGCTGAATGCCGCCATATAGACTTTTTACCAATTAATTCCATCAAAGTTCTGTACATAGGGTTAGAATTGTTAACTGCGGCTGCTGAATAGTATTAAACTAAAGAATACAATTTCAATAAAAAAAAATCATTGTTTTTTTTTGGGCATGAAACATTTTGAACCCCAACAGCAGTCGTACCCACAGAACTGACCGGTCAATGCGGGCCAGTAAATCTCGGGAACTACTTTCCCCTTGTAAAAACAGCCGAGGTCAAGAGGCCACAGTGACTCCTAACGGGTGGCACTGTTCCTGTCTCCGTAGGCGGGCCGTGAGCCTGTATCTCATCCTGTCACAGGAACGGGGCTATCACCCCGATCCAAGCCCTCCTGGATTTCCTCCACACACACACACACACGCACGCGTACATGCACACACACACACACACACACAGACGCACACACACACACGTACATACACACACACACACACACGTTCTTGCACACACACACACACATTCGCATACCAACACACGCACACGCACACACACACACACACACACACTCGCGCGTGCGCACACACACGTACACAGGCACACGCCCTGTTGGAATGGCATTTACAAAGTACAAATGAGAACTAACAGGTAGAAAGGTATTAAGTCGTTTCCCGATCTGAGATATTTGCGTTGAATCTAAACTGAATTGTGTCTGTGTGTTCATATATTTGTAACCGTACCGTATCCATGAATCTTTTCAATCCATATGTATTCTTCATCCCTCAAATTTGTCTTCGTTAATGAGCGAACGACAAATTAGCTCGAAAGGACAGTGTGAATCACCGAGCGACAAAGACAACCGTCACGCGACCTAGTGAACGACACAACCATGCGTGGACGCCACAGTTCCCAGTCAGAGAAGTGGCGGGGGCTTTCCAGTGTGTGTAGGCTGCGTAGGATGTTGTGTAGGCAGCAGGGTACATGACACACACAGCTGCTGGATCCGCCGCAGAGCTCATGAACCCTGTCGCGGTGCAAGCCTCTCTGTATGCACTGGCTGGAACAGAGCTGTGAAATTCCATGCAAAACTTCCAGAAGAAAAAAACGACTCTGGTGTTGTATGGGACGGTGCCATGTCAAAGAATCCCGGCGGAATTCCCAGGAGAAACCATTGATAAAAATTCGGTGTAATAAAAGGTTAACAACTAGAATATTTTCACGCACGATATTCCTCGCAGAGTTCAGGAACAATGAAACTTTTAAAAGCATGTGTAAGCAGAGATCACATTTCTGACGTGATTGCGTTCCCAACTCCCGGTCCGTTCTACATTTACATTCAGGGCCTTAAGCAGACGTTTTTATCCAAAGCGACTTACAACAAGCACATTTGTCACAAGAAAGTGAAACAATATATGGCTGTCGGTACAATAAGGATGTTCATGGAACCAAGTGCAGCATTGTTGGGTTAACCTAACAATCGCTAGGTTAACCCATTCCCCGTACACAACATAGATAGCTAGGATAAGACGCTACACAACTAAGTACAGAACTAAATCCGAAATACAATAGGTGCGTTAAGGTTCTAACCTTAAGACGCTCCTTCTAGTTCCTGTTAACCAACCCATGGCTGCCAGCTAGCGAGCCAGGACCAGAGCATTCCTCTGACCTCTGATGCGGTTTTACGGCTGATAAAACCCCAAACCGTTCCAGCGGTGAAATGGGATCCCGGCTCCCTTGTATCTCAGCGTACCTATTTCAATATTCACCCAGAGCCGGGTCGTTGACTATTTATTTACACGTCGGTGGGCGTCACCAGGGTAACCGAAAGTACACAAGGCGGGCCAACCGACTCCACTGATTCACACACTCCTTAATGTGTGGTGAAGTGTGTAGGGCCCCGGCATCACACTAATAATTCTCGCGGAGCACAATACACACCCTTTCATTTGTGGCCATACGCGAGCGATTGTTTTTTTACACGACCCGAGTTTTCAGAATGAGGCCCCGGGCCTGGTTTGTCCTGCTGGCGGGTACGAGTGCGTTTCTGAACATCTAAACAAAGAGGAAATTGAGTTTATACGAGCCCTCTGCTTTTTGCTTTAAAGCGTCGTGCTAGACCCGGGGTCCACATCTGCTCCTCGGCTGGCCTCCGCGCCGTGTGAGTAGAAAAAAGTAAAACACCCCATAGGTCAAAAGCCTTCAAGTGCTCCACCAAGAAAAAATCTTCAAATGCTTGTGGTGGTGAACCATGATGACTACCGTAGCTGTGGTGAGCGTGGCGCAGACGTACAGTAGACCAAACTCTTCCCCCCCCCCCCCCCACACACACACACACACACACACACACACACACACACACACACACACACACACACACACACACACACACACACACACACACACACACACACACACACACACACACACACACACACACACACACTCTCCCTCCCAGACGTTTACATTCAGTCGTTTGGCAGACGCTTCAATCCAAGAGCAATTCACAAGCGAGGTCGGGAAGATTCATAGCAATCAAATCAAAATTGGCGATCTGTACCTAGCAAACATTCCGAGCGCTGCACGACCGGGGTTTGTACAATAACAAGCGGATAGGGAGCAGCAGATAGTGCATTGAGGGGATCCTCAATGCACTCCCTCGTATTCTCTCCCCCCCCCCCCCCCTCCGTACGACTCCCTGAATCCATTCCTCCTTGATTTACATCCGTCGTGACACCACAGACCCCTTCTAGGCATGTCGTAATTGCGGGGCGAGATGTATAGGGGTCGAAAGGTAATCGCAATTAATAAGTGGAGGAATTCCTGGGGATTAACGGCGAGCGAACGGAGCGTAGCCGCGTTGCGAAAAGCGTGATAGCGTTCATTAGAACGAACTCTGGCGGAAATATTTTAATCTCCTTAAGCCACCCAAATATTTCCCATCCCCGGGTGTAATTCATCAAGATTAATGACAGAGGAAGCCATTTTTCCAGCGTCTTATCCTAAAGGCCGTTAAGACATGTGCTGAATGAGACCGCCTCTCCCCGGCAATCAACCATGAGAGGGGGGTCAAATGTTCTGCTTCTGCAGCGTGAGAGGAGGTCAAATATAAATCTTACAAGACCAACGTACACTCTGTTCTTTCTCCGGCGCTGATTGATGACCTATGCATTACAGAGGACTGCACTAGTGGTGGTGAAGTCTCCCCCCAAAAAAACTATGGTTTGAACATTTGCCGACTGCCTGGGAGAGAGAAAGACACGAAGCACCGACAGAGACAGAGACAGAGACAGAGACTGAGACTGAGACTGAGACAGAGACTGAGACTGAGACTGAGACAGAGACAGAGACAGAGACCGAAGGACCGAGAGAGAGAGACAGAGACACAGACAGAGAGAGAGAGACAGCTTTATTCTGTTCTGACTCTAACACAGAGCAAAGGTTTGAGCTCCATTGGGCTTACCTGATCGAGAGTTGAATTTTGTGCCCGACCTGCAAATGAAAAATAAGCAAAATCAACTATTGGTCACACTACAGTCAGAGCGACTGAGTTATGAATGCACATATTTGAGATACTGTACGTCTGTACTGTACGTGTGTGTGTGTCCGTGTACGTGTGTGCGTCGGACAACGATATATTCTACTTATTGTACAAATGTTATTGTAAGTCACTTTGGATAAAATCGTCTGCTAAATGCCCTAAACGTAAATGTGTGCGTGCGTGCGTGCGTGCGTGCGTGCGTGCGTGCGTGCGTGCGTGCGTGCGTGTTTATGTACATGCGTACGTGCGTACATGTGTGTAGAACATTGGTTGTGAGCTGCAGGCCTACGCAGGCAGTAAATCCAGGCCCCCTTTGAAGCCGTACAATGAGCTGTGGGAAAATGGCGACCCGGTAATCGCTGCCGAGATGGCTCTGACATCCTGTCAGCCAACATTAATCTTTGGGTTTTTCTGTCAGGCAGGGTCGTGGACAGCCATTCTGCACCGTTTTGGAGACCTCTCTCTTGAACCAATTACAGGAAGGGTGGACCGGTGGGAGAAGAATGGGCGGAGCCTATCCATACGCCATATTCAGTCGTCAGCTAATATCGGCAATTCGAATGATTATCTTTCGATTAACCATTTCCTTTATTATTAAATGTTCCAAATGGGGGCAGATACCCAGTAGAAACTGGTTCTAAAGTCACGGTACGAGCTAAGCAGGGAACGCATGTTAGTTGTACAGGATAAAATGTAACTATAATATAAATGTTGAACGGGTGGGTGCAGTGTACCCTCACGTCATCCCCAGCGTCTGCGACTTACTTGAACAGCGGCGCCCCGCACACGACACACGTGTAGGTGCCGTCCTCCTTATGGTCGGTGAACTCTCCCCTGAAGGCGCTGGGGGGAGAGAGAGAGTCGGGACGAGTCTGAGTGATTCTGACTCCTAATCACAGCGCTACCCCCAGCAGTGTGGTTAAGGCTTAACAACAATAGGGCCTCCCCTGGACTAGCAATGTATAAAAAAAAATATATAGATATTTTTTTTCTAGATATTTTTTTAATTATTATGCATTACCAAAGTTGAAAACTCCCGTAGGGTAAAAAAACATACTTCCATCAGGCATATAAAGATAAATAATGCAGCAGTAATACTGTTCACAACAACGAACAGTATTGTTGTGAACAGTACTTTTCAAAACAATGACCACCTTGACTAAGGCACAGGGCTGATAGGAAGTGAAATTATCTGTGCCTGAAATGATCCAATACATTCGAAGACCCCATAGAGAATGGCCTTTCACGACAACAATAAAAGGAGCGGGACTCGCACACCGTGTAGCCGATGCAACAATACGTTTTTATTGCATAAAAGTGTAAAGTGCTAGCCAAAGTGAGTGCAAAACGTTTTCAGTCCCATTCAGACCGTCCTCAGTGCAAACATTCAAAGGTAAAAGACTTCCCTATATAGACTACGCCTAGTTGGTGGCAGACATGTCAATCAAGGTAGGTTGACGTGTTGACTAGACATTTTAAAAGGCACCGCTCACCTATTTTCACTTTTCTTGACAACACACAACATGGCCGAGCTCAAGCCTGAGTTCAGGCACCAGGCCTGAACTCCATCAGGCCTGAAGACATTGTCTGGGGGACACACTGCCAATCACATCCAGAGTTCAAAGCCTGTGAATAAAGAAATGCCTGCAGGGCCGCCAGTCCTCGAAAAAGGCATTTCTTGCGACAAACTCAAATGAGATATGTTTTTTTTTCTGCATGGTAACAAATGCAATCATGTGTGAGGTGCAGGAGCTGCTCGAGAGTCAGTCCAGGTCAAACGTCCCCACGACAGATCACAACGGTAAATGGTAAATGGATTGCGTTCATGCAGCGCTTTTCTAACCAGTGGCCAGCTCGTCGGGAGCAGTCAGGGTGAGGCGTCTCGCTCAGGGACACCTCGACGCTCGGCTAGGAGGAGCCGGGGGTCGAACCGGCAACCTTCTGGTGACCGACCGACACCCTCTACCACTTGGTGACAGCGGCGTTGACGTGCCGGTCTGATCCGCAGAACCTGCCGCCTGGCACCGACCGGTCACTGCCGGTTATTGGGCATACTTCACATTCCTCTCGCAAATGAGCCGCAAAAATACCTCCCTAGCATGTGGCCGGCAGCGGCCATAGCAGGGTGAGGGGGAGGGGCGGAGCCGGCTCGTTTTCGTTTTTCTTTCTTGGCCAATACCTCATGGGTTTATTTTTAACTAGACGCGCTCCCTGTCTGCAACACAGCGGGCGTCATGCTTTTAAAAAAAGGAAAATTCCACCACAAAACAACATGAAAGTCGCTGTAAAAAAACGCAATGGGGCCGGCCGGCTGTAAGCAATGTACAGCGGCGAGAGGAGATGTGTTAAAGTTATGGAGACTGCTACCTCTGAGCGGAGAGTAGCTGCATGCCAGTGACCTGGTAGCCCTGCACTCGCCGGTGGTTTCGGTGGACGGGTGAATGGGACTTTATGCTTTTCTTGAGATTAGAAAAGCGACATTGAGAGTCATTCTACCCTACTGCTCAACGTGGCACAGGGGCTTTGCTGCTAAAGGGGGACACATTGGACGGAGCTTTATATATATATATACATATTGGATACATATTTGTAAATCTTTTTTTTTTTTTCTTTCAATTCTCTCTTTGAATTTTTTTTCTATTTGTTCAATTTTCAAACTTCTCATATACAAAGCGTTTTTTTGGAGAGAAATGCTGGACAAATGCATCATGTTTTCAAACTCAAAAAAATAATAGTTTGAATCACCACGACTTCAATATAGAACAAAATAACCGTGATTCTGCGTTTTCCACAATGGGGCCGCCCTATTCAGCAGCGCGACACCACTACGGGTCGTCACGGCCGACTGGCCTACCTCTCAGTCCCCCTCTCCTGGGTGACGTGGTACTGCATGGGCGTGAGCCGTTGCTTCAGCTCCTCCTGGGAGAACGACACCGGCCACGTCTTCTTGGTACGACATGTTCCTGGAAAGAGTCGGGGGTGAAAAAAAAAAAGGAAAAAAAGTTCACCCAGACGTTACGAATGCAAAACTGGCAGCCATGTTTTCTGTGTGTGAATGTGAATGTCGTTCACCGCACCGCCACACCACGCCACGCCAATCTGCATGCTTCCCTGTCCTCAACCCCTCCCCCCCCCCCCCCCCCCCCCCCAAATCTACCACTTGACCCCATTGGCTCTTGGTACGACCGAACTAGTCTGCCCACTAAAACTTCCGCTGGTGCCGCCTTTTGTCGGCCTCTTTGTTGTGTCCATGCCCTTTTGCTTTGGGTGAATGCTGTTAGTTGTGAAAGCTCGGAGCAGACGGAGAGAGAGAGAGAGAGAGGGGTGGAGGGGCTAAATACATGCCTTCGCTTTTCACTGCGTTCGAGCGTTTGATCGGAGGCCAGATCCAGCTGTCGTTAACTCGGGGGTTGTAACTCTTGAATGTCGCCGCTGTCGCCGTTCACTGCAGCTTGTCGGTTTGACGGATCCACGGTTTATGCCGAGTTAAAGTCGCTTATTAACCGCAGTGATGCCGGCCACTTTATTTCCTTAAGTACCTCAACTTAATTGAGCTTAGTAATCTCATCCATTCTTGTATCAAAATGGCATGGAGGCAGGGTTTGTCATCAGACAAAGACTTTGATCACACCCCTACGTCTGTCTCAGATGTTAGTCAAACGGGCGTCAAACACATGTCATACGCACTCACTGAAGCCTAAACACTGCTCATTAAGGAACGTTTTTCAGCAGCCGTCGCCCTATATCGCTCCCCTCGGTCTTCATTAAGCCACCAGTTCTTGGCGGACGATCTGTTCAAGCAGTGACTTCAACGGGGCACTCTGTCTCTCTCCCTCTCTCTCTCTCCCTCTCCCTCTTTCCCCTCACAGGGGCTTTCCCGCCCGTACAGGCCCCTATTGACATGTCATTTCCCAGGTTAGCCCAGAGCCCTAGCCTGGTGCAGTCTCCCCCAAAAAATTGAAACCATGTGAATGGAGCAAATAATGGGGACTGGGGAGGGACGGAGAAAAGAGCAGTGAATAGAGTCTATTGATAGCCCCCGATCCGTCGAGTGGGTGAAAGAAGGGTGGGCAGGGGGGGGGGGGGGGGCTGACTTTCTTTGACGCTCTAGGAGGGAGGTTGGGGGGGGGGGAGGGGGGGGTAGGCCTGAGTGCGAAGACGAGGGAGATTCAAAGCAAGTCGGAGATTAAACTGATGCTCCGTTTCCATGGTGACGGGTGGAGGGCATAGAGGGAACGACTAGAAAGATCTCGCACCCTTTTTTTTTTCCAGATAAAGTAAAAGCTGGGGTGGGGGGGGGGGGTGTTTGTCAGACAGGTCCTTGAGACGACACATGATACAGGCGTCCTTGGTGGAATGCGGCCCCCTTTAAAGTCTGTCCCCCCCCCCCCCCCCCCCGCAAAAAAAAAGAAGAAATATTTGGGTTTGGTTGACTTTGAGGTCACCCAGTAAATTAGCCCCCTTTTTTTTTTTTCCTCCATTTCCTGTCTTCTCAACCCCTGAGTGTAAATATTGTTTCCTGGTTGTAAGCAAGGCTGGTCCTCCCCTGCCTACTCCTGCTTATTTTCACTTGTCAGGACTTATGGCTCGCCGTTTCCCCCCTGGGGGGGCTATAGTTCCATCTTCCCTTTAAGTTGCTTCCCGTCGTTCGATAAGGGCATCTGTCGGAGACAAGACCCTGCCATCATCTGCTCCTCAACCAATCACTCAAATCCCGTGCGTTTCCGGGATGTGTGGGGAGAGCGGCGCCGAATGAATCGATCCGTTTTGATATCGGATCAGTGGGGATTTGGGATACTGCCTCAAAAGATGCACCGATACTCGGAAATACTGAAAGCTCACGGACTAGGGCTATAAAACCTAATGAGCACCGTAGACAAACACACCAAAAGCCCCACTTCAAACAACACAAAGGGCGTTAGTAAAGCTGAATGAGTGCTAATCAAAGACACAAACAAAATCACACACACACACACACACAGACACACACACACACACACACACACACAGTGCATGCAAGCTGAAAGTGAAGCACGGTGTGATTATTGGTTACATGACCGCAGAGCAACAGAAGAAGAAGTCGCGGCTCTAAGTAAGAAGGGTGAAAAGAGATAGAGCAGCAGGTGGGAGCAGATCTATCTTCGGCTGTAACGCATAAGATGAGAACGCAACGCTAAAAAAGCGCTTTAGAGCGAATTTCAACTCTGTCGTCTCCTATAACTTTTTAGAATATGTTATGAAGGACGGGACAGGGGGGGACGGGGGTTCAGTTTCAAATCAACGATGAAACAGTCACAATAGGTTTAATCGCCGATGCCGAACCCCGACACTTAAGCCCCCAAGAGAGTAGCACCAACTAGGGCTGCTCGATTGTGATTTTTTTTTTTTCACGATTATTCAAACTATCTTTTTTGAGTAAATGAGAAATTTCGCCTTAAAAGAATACACAAAATGATCAACAAGAAAATGTTCAGATCAGAAATAATGTAGAGATATGCCTCTCAATTTCTATAAAACTATTTAATTTATATATCTAACATTTTCTCCCAGCCCTAGCACCCACCCGAGAAAAAAGTGGTTTCGGACCCCCTCTGCCCAATCACCTTCCTCGCTAAATGCATTTGGAGGGGGGGGGGGGGGGGATCTAAAGGAGAGGCAGAGCAGAACTCAAGCGGAAGAGGGAGGAGCCAGAGCACACGCCAGGCAGGTGGGCTCACACAGCGCCCTATCAGGAGACCTGAGGGGAGGCCACAGGGCCGAAGGACCACAGGCTGACTCTTGCTTATCAGGTGGAGCAGATTGAATCCTGACATGGCCGCTGTTGGGAGAGAGACACAGAGAGAGAGAGGAGAGAGAGGGGGGAGAGACACAGAGAGAGAGGGGGGAGAGACACAGAGAGAGAGGGGAGAGAGAGAGAGGATGGCCCGGATGTTTGGACAGACACCCCCCAAGGGTGAGGCGAGAACGGCAGCTCAGGCTGAAAAAAATAAAGGGGGAGGGAAGAGAGAGAGAGAGAGACAGAGACAGAGACAGAGACAGAGACAGAGACAGAGAGAGAGAGAGAGAGAATAAAGAGACACAGAGAGGAAAGAGGGGGAGAGAGACAGGTAGAGAGAGAGAGACAGAGAGAGAGAGAGAGAGAGAGAGAAAAGAGGGGGAGAGAGACAGGTAGAGAGAGAGAGACAGAGAGAGAGAGAATTGTGGGTCAACAAAGCAACATCAACGGCGTTGAGACACAGGATGTTAAAAGTCGTAGAGGCGTTTAGCATCGTCCTGCTGAGAAGACCCTGCACCGAAACACACGTACACAGTCAACACTCTACATGCAGAGCTGGCTGGACAGACATCAAACAGGATAAAGAACACGGACAGACATCCTCGGAGACACACCGAAAGACCAAAGTCGTTCATGACAGCACTCTTCTTGTGTTTAATGGCACATGGTGGAACAGAAAGGTGTTAAAGGGCGACAAAACAAACTCGACACACGCGTGAAAACGTGTCATTGAGATGGCTGTTTCTGATTGGTTCCAAGTGACATGTGATGGAAAGTTATCACCCTGGATCATAATTGGATGCATAGCGAACAGCAAGTGCAATGGCCTGTGTTTTCCCATGAATGGCGGTTTATAAAATATTAAGTACTGTTGGAAACACAGAAGTAAAACCGTTATCCATGGTAATGGTAAAGATGTACATGGTTTTGAAAAAACATATTCATAAAACATAAACGTGGACCAAAGAAATAAAAACCTTCAGGAAATGCGAGCCACCATTTTGAATAACCGCAAGAGTGTCTGTGGCGTCGACAGACAGATTCCCACCGGACGCAAGTACAAACAAACCTTGAGAAACTAAGCCTTGACCTGAACCCCTTTTCGTCTCCACTGAGGACCACCTGAACACCTTTAAAAGGTGACGTATTATAGCACCAGGTGTGAGTGTGATTAGCCGCTACAAGCCGTTTTGAAAATCGGCCTCTTATGACATCACAAGTGGGCGCTGATAGTCAAAACAGCTTGTAATGGCTGATCACACTCACAGCTGGTGGTATAACATGTCACCTTTATTAACACCTTCCCACAAACTCTAAAAGGTACTTTCAGTGCTGACCCTTGACTACACTGAACTCTCGCCGTGATAGAACTACAAAAATGGCTGGTGGTGACGGTGGTTGGGGATGGGAGTTGTAGTTTAGCGGAGACATCCTGTTACTCTACCTATCAGCATGGCAGACAGGGCGCCTGGGTGTGGGGCCGGGGCCACATAGGAGCTCCTGGCCTGCGTTGTGGCCCTCAGCAGGGCCGTGCAGGCCACGCGTCTCAATAGGGCAGCCATGATGAAGGGCCTCACACGCACACTCACACAAAATGTGTTATTTTGTGTGGAAAATCTAAAAATCTGAGAAAATAGAGATAAGAGAGGTAAGTAAGATGAGGGAGGGGGCGGGGGCACAGAGAGAGGAGTACATTTAAGCTTATAAGTGTGTGTGTGTGTGTGTGTGTGTGTGTGTGTGTGTGTGTGTGTGTGTGTGTGTGTGGGCTCAAAGCTCCTCCATTGAGACTCCACCGAGCCGTTTGTGAGTGTAGTCTGAATGTGAGCGTTTAGTGTGGAATGAGGTCCATCTAGTGGCCGGTCTGGTCACCGTATGACAGGGAGGTGCATCATGAAGTTAAGAGGCTGGGTAGAAGGAAAGGGTACCATAACGGTAGAGCGACGGTAGGGGGGGGGTGGGGGGGGAAGTAAATAACATACCACAGAAAGAGAGAGAGAAACGGAGAGAGAGACGGCAGGAGCAAGAGACAGACAGTCAGAGAGACAGACAGACACAGAGACAGACAGAGCATGAGGTAGCGTTAGCATACATACCATTAGCCGCAGTTTTGATTATAAATTCCCAAATAAACGATAAATCTCTTCTAAAAACGTCCCTTCTCGTCGGGTAAGCCGTTTAGAACGCACACTGCGTGTGGACTGCTCCCCATCCATGAGTCACCAGACATAGTCTGAAACTGAATGTCAGCCATTTGTCCCGACAGCGACCTGTCTGGTCTAACGACACTGGGCCATATTACTCCATTGTATTTATTGAATCAAACCTCTCTATCGCTCCGGGCCAGGCCCCCCTGGGGTTAGACGCTGAGCTCGACCGATGCACCCAGGCTGTGATGGATGGCTCGCTCGTACCGACCGAACATTCGGCCGAAAGACTCAACAGAAAACTCGGGGGGGAAAGGTCGCTGACTCACCGGTCGGTGGCGACCGAGGAAAAGTCGATTTCCCTAAACCAAAGATTTGAATAACACACAAATAGAGAGGTACTAATGGCGCCTTGAAGCCAGTCAGGTTGTTCTTTCCCTCCAGCAGAGTGGAAAGGAAATCGGACACAATTCTCCAAACAAATCACTTGTCTAGCCTAAACACCCACTAGACTGGGCGCTATCAGCCTGCACAGTTATTTAAAGACAGGCCCATCAGTCTAAATATGAGCAGGGCAGAAGTATTTTTTTTAGAGGCTTCTCCTGCACTAAAGATAGCAGACTTTGAATAACTAAAACTCTACCTTAGGCAGCATCCAATTCAGGCCTTGACCATGACACTAATGGATACATGGACTGTGGCTGAAGGAAGCATTACAGAGTTAATGTACTTTGTACTTGGTTGTGTTGCATCATATCCTAGCTATCTTTGTTGTATACATGGAATGGGTCAACCTAGCGATTGTTAGTGCTTTACATTTGGATCTATGAACATCCTTACTGTACCGACAGCGATATATTGTTTCACCTTCTTATGATAAATTGACATATTGAAAGTCGCTTTGGATAAGAGAGTCTGCTGAATGACCTAAATGTTAATGTATTGTATACAAGCAGGGTACAGGTTAATTTGTTTATGGTGATATATACAATCTTAGCATTTGCATCAACTCTAACCAGAGATAATAAACAAACAGACACTTAACACAGCCTACAAGTCGGTGCACTCAGTGACCTAATCAGGAACCTAAAGTGTTCTGCGAATGCACTTTTAATTATTCAGGATCTTTCAAAAGGTCAAGGATATGGAGGATGTGTCCATGAAAGGAGACACAATAAGCTTGCGTTTTGTATTCTAATGAAGCTTATATAGGCCTACAGGATACCACATTAGTCACACATTAGTTACGTATCTTGGAGAAGTTACCCACACAAAAAAGTACATTACATCTCTATTGGGTTATGAAATACACAACTGGTAGATTAACAATAGGCAGGAGAAGTACAAAAATATAAAAGACCACCATGACGCAATCAAGTACAGGCAAAAACAAGTCACACGCAGATTAGTTGTGGGACACGAATTCGTGTCCCTCAAATAAAACACTGCGTGTTTCTCAGTTGCGTGACGTCACCGAGACGAAGTACGCGTGCGCAGTATTGAACGCTAAGCGTAGCCAAGGTTCACATCACCGGCCACTTTGTGCGCCACATTGTGTCCAGTCAGCCAGGCGCACAGCGGTCACGTTACACCCGCCGCCGACTGACAGCCTCTCGGTCACGGCTTTACACCACCGCCGACACCACGTCAACCTATTAGTCCCCTAGCGGAGAATAGCCATGAATAACATGTATGCTACGACGAAACACACACACACAAACGTTTAATTAAGCTTATTGTGTGGGTGTATTTAATTTAATAGTGATGGTAAACGCATACGTTGACCGAGTTGAATGTGCGCACGCAGAAGGAGGTGAACTGTTGCTGGCACGACAACAGGCGGAACCCTCTAGAAACCCCTTCCGATCGTTTAGCACCGTTTGTTGATGGCCCTGGGGTAAAACAAAGTTCGTCGACACTACGGAATGTAGCCGCACATACCTGTGAAAAGCAGCAGTACAAAAATACGGACGGTAAAGTACGGAATGGATGGAGGGTCACGGCGGCGGCTGTCCTCGCGATGCATTAGCTGTCAACAGAGACTCACGAGCACGAGCGGCGGCGGGTCTGTCTGTTCGTCTGGGAGCAGGACTTGTTGGGTAATGCCCGGTGCATCATGGGAATTTCCTCACTCATCACCAAATATGAACAGAGGGACCAATCATGGGTCCAATGCGTTGCTCTTCCTCCCCCGGGTTTAATCAGACATGGAGCCGAGTTTGCATTTCTGTAGCTAGAATTAATTTACCTTTTATTCATCATGTAGGTCCTGCTTGTCATTGTTGCAGGAAAATGTGCCAAGACTGTACAGTTCTGTGCCAACCATATAAATAAATACCTGTACAATCTGTAGAACTACATAAAGCCATGGGTCTTTAGTAAATCCATTATATACATCTATAAAAAGGGAGCTACATTGAGATATGGACTTCGACTGATAAACATCTATGCATGCCAACATGCAATTTAAATTACTTTTATAAAGCGAGCAGACAGGACGCAATTAAAAACCCCTAATAAACCTTTAATTTGAGCCATTTTTACAATACAAGTGACAAATTACATTAAAACATTGTACTCATTTTCAATGCCTATTATTGTACACTGCCCTGGCCGCACAGGCTTGCAGGTTAGGGATAATGGTAATTTGAAACAATACGATGGAAATTAAGCTGCATATAATATTACATATATTTATATATCAATGTACAGTGTTTACATAAAATACATCCGATGAATGACTTGATGAAGAATGTAGCTTCGAGCACAGCCCTGGAGAAGTGCCCCCCCCCCCCCACAAAAAAAAAAAAGTACATTACATCTCTATGGTTATGAAATACAAAAGTAAGCTGCAGGTGGACCAACGATAGGCAGGAGATGTACAAAAATATAAAGATCACCATGACGCACTCAAGTACAGCAAAACAACCGACTCAATTCTCAATGTTCACTTTATTTGCTTCTCGTACAAATCGCGACAGTCGTCTTAAAGTTTGATAAGTCTCGGCCCAAAACGAGATTTGAATCCCCCCCCCCCCGCCGATATGAAACACTGAATTACACCCCTGCCCGCCCCGGTCGTTTAAAATCCCACACATCCACTTTTTATAAAAACGAAAGAGCAAAGCCGACATCATATCCAAATTGAGGATGCAGAATTGAATAGTGTCCATGTAACCCAAACATCCTGATCGTTCACAACGATTGTGTCAAAGTGACGTCACCTCATTGAACCGAGAGTCCGAGACCACTCGCCTGGGATGCACTGCCAGACATTTTTAATAAGCACAAGGTTAAGGCACAGTTAGGTTGTCTGCTGCGAGTCCTTTTGCAGCCGTCTTCGTGACGTTTTACATGTGCATCGTTTGTACATCGTTTTTTGTTTTGTTTATTATCACTGCAAATACTGAGTCCCACTTTTTAAATTACACTGCATCCAAAGCACAACACAAATCGAAATGGTGCCCCCTTTGATCTGAGTGAGTCTGAGATCTGAGTACACTTGAAAGAAAAGAAGATTAGTTCATCAGCTCAGTACATACTTCCTAAAAAGGTAGCTGAAAGGTAACTCCTAAAGGTCTTCTCCATTATTCAATTTAAAAACCTGTTGGTTGTGTCCTTGCTTTCATTCAACCAATCAGAAAGGGAGAGGGGATGTCATAAGCCCTAGTTCTCGAAAAACATTTGAAATATAAAACTAATGGCAATGTCAATTTCGAAACACAAAAACGTGACTATTTTTGTTTTGTTCGGTTTAAAGTGGGAATGGCATCGAGGGCACGCGCACGTCTGCTAGCTCCACGTGCACGCTCTCATGTAAAACACCGTGCACGCCTTCGTGGAAATCATCGCGTACAATATCGGTATGACCCACGCGCTCGACCTCGGAACTATGCTGAATGAAAAGGAGGGAGAATCCACTGAGTCAGGTGGATTTTTGGATGCTTGGAAATCATAAAAACTATTTGTAACGCTTCCACCAAAGTGTCTGCTGAGAGGAGACGGAAATAGAGTAGATGAGTAAAAGGAAAATAACTTGGAACGTATATACACACACACACTACAAAAATATGTCAAAATACACTTTTAGGGGGAATGGAGGGTGATAAAGGCTGATAAACGGGGGGAATGTCCACATATGGTATGGAATAAATCCTTTTTTTTAAGAAAGCAAGCCTGAAGTATGGTCGGTGCTAATAACTATTTTTGTCTTTGCCAAAGGGTTCGGGTATCAAAGCAGCTTTCAGTAGCCCGTTTGCCTCTGGATACAGATGCAGTCGGTTCTGAATATCGGGGCAGCAAGGAAGAGCTATTAAACAATAACAAACAAACCGCTTCAACACAGACAAAGTCCAACAGACAAAGCTACCATCGCCCCCACCATGCATGTATTATGTACATCAGCCCGGCCCCTCCCTTTCCCTCGCTCGAGCGATAAAAAAACTAGAGAAATCCAACGAAAAAAAAAAAAAAATACATAAAATAAAAAAAATATGTTAATAGCGTCCACTATACCGTCGACAACAGCCAATCAGCGGCTTCCTCATGCAGAGCCAGGCCGCCGCCCCCTACCGTCGAGACACACTGGTCGATTTTACAGTTGGGAGTTCGACGGCTTCAAAAAAATGCTGCTTTATCGACAAAAAAACAACGAACAAACCACACACAAAAAAACAACCTCCCCCTCGGAAAGTCGATAAAAGAGCGCTCCCACAAAAATGGACAGTATGCCCCCCCCCCCCCCCCCCCAAAACACCATGACACCCATCTTTTAAACCTCTGCAGCTTTAATAGGGAGGAGTGAAGGAAGGACATGAGGGGTGTCACATCGTGAGCCCTTTGGGTGGAGGTGGGAGGGAGAAGGGAGGGTAGGGAGGGAGGGAGAGGAGGGGGGAGGCAGGGTTAACATGGACGCTGTGCGGAGGAGGGAGGCGGTGAATAGGGGGAGGAGGGAGGGAGGTTCTAATGTTACATCAGGGGGACAGCGTTCTCTCCCTCTCCCTCCCCCTCTCCTGCTCCTCGGGGGAGATGAGGGAGGAGGTGGAGGCGCGGCTGTGGTGGCGCGGCGAGGCGCCGGCGCCGGCGCCGCCGGAGGGCCGGAGAGGCACCAGGCAGCCCTCCGCCTGGGGGAAGCGCTGGTGGTAGCGGTCCAGGCGCAGGTACTTCACCGTCACCAGCTTGCCTGGTGGCGGGCGGAGGCGTGAGCGAGATCGAAGAGCAAAGAAGGGGTTATTGGTTTATTTGATCGGTACCATGCATAGTTATGAACATTGTTGTTTAAAAATCACTATGTTAATATGCAAGAATTAGTAAAAAAAATAAATAATAATAATTCATCTGCAGTCCCTTTTAACAGAGAGTTCGTCAATTTCCGATCTCTCTTGAGATCGCCAAAGCGTGACACCACACGGCATTTATGCGGTGCAAATGAGACTCAAAGTGAAACTCTTTTTTTTTTAAGATGGGTTATGTTTTCCGGAGACAAGTCAAGACAAAGTTCAGGCTGGAAACCAAACTGAAACGTACCGTCGAACCAGGAGCCGTGAAGGGCTTTAAAGGCTTTCCCCGAGTGCTCAGCGGAGAGACACTTAACATAGACGCAGCCCTGGAGGGAGAAAAGAGAAAGAAAGAGAATTGGGTTATCGTAGGTGATGCTACAGACGCTAATGGGACTTGGTACTTGCAGGCTTTTTTCGGAGCCTGGGAGTTGGAGACCGAACGGGATTATACCTCGCGGGAATTCTTGTCCACTGCGATGTGGACGATCCCGTCGTTGTCGTTGCACTTCTCCAGGATGGCTTCGTGGATGGCCAGGTGCCAATTCTCCCCCACCTCCCTGAGGGAGAAAGAGACACGGACACGGTAAGCATCGGCCAAATCAAAGCATCAGGAGGGAGAGGGTGGGGGCAGACCCTTCACCCGAGCCTCGGGTTTGACCGGAACTCAGAAAACAAATGGAACCGAAAATCACGTCCAGAAGAAACACAGCGTAAAAAGTTTTAACAGATATAATAATGACAAAAATGTATTGGCAAGAGCCAACCACAAAACAGAACATTTCAGGATTTGAAATTTCTAGAAGTAAATAAATGAAGTTACATTTCTGCATTTGTAGTCTGAATCTGCATCTGTGTATGAAGATGCAGACATGAGCTTGTGTTGACATACTAAATCTAGGAGAGACCACTACATCCACTACAAGTGAATGAAGATGCAGACATACTAAATCTAGAGAAACCCCTACATCCACTACCAATGTATGAAGATTCAGATATACTAAATCTCTAGACTGCAACATCCACTACAAGTGAATGAAGATGAAAACAGACATTAAGGGTTGTTATACAAAATCTAGAGAGACTGCTACATCCACTACCACTGTATGAAGATACAGACATGACGTGTTGACCGTTAAATCTAGAGACGACTCACATGACGGGGTCGAACATGCTCCTGATCTTCAGGCAGGGTGTGAGGCTGTTGGGAGGAGAGTTCCTTCTGTCCAGCGGGAACGCTGACAGCGGGAAGAGGAGAACACCACATTTACAACCAGGTTGTGAATAGACTAATTGAAAAGCGAAGAGGAGGCAACATTTAGAGGTTCCACTAACTTGACGAGCACTGAAACAAAAGAAGGTAAGCCAGTGTTGACTCGCCCACGTGCGGATCAGTGTACATGGGCAGAGACGTGAATTGCAGGGATAATGATCGTTTACATTTCGGCCAGCAGGTCGCATTGTTTACCCGTGGATTGACAGATCGCTGCTAGTTAGTTCACACATTTTGTCCTAATTATTTTAAAGAAATACATCCCTCCCTTGAACTTCAGCATAGCGCTAAACAGAATATAGTGATTTCCTTGTCCAGTCGTTAGTCTCACAACTGGGAGTGTTTGAAGCCCTTCTCCTAATCTCCCGGTCCGGCCCAGTGTGATCCGACCCGGGCTACACGGACCGACGGAGCCGTGAGACCGACGGCAGATGTCAAAAACCTTCTCCTATTCCCATCACCCTCAGCCTACCCAGTGACAAGAGCCGAAGTGGACCAATGGGACGGCGGGAACGCCTTAAGGCCAAAAGGTATACTACTCCGACTCCGTAGTCCGACTCCGTAGCTACAGAGAGCCCTCGAGCCTTCAAAGTCCTCCGTCGGGATGACGGACACGCGATGCAATTCGCTGCCCGAACGATCCTATACGATGACTACCAACCACGTAATTAGCGCTGCAAACAAACTTCCAAAGCTTTTCAAATCTTATTTGGCGTTTTATTGTTCCTTCATGTGCAAAGTAAAAACAAGGTACAAAGTCAATATTCTGCTGATTCTGGAAATGATGTTGTTAAGAGGACCAATCACAGCCCTTGCCGTCGACGGACAGTTAAAAAATATTGGATGCGCACGTAAAGCTACGGAGAGGGTGTCCGACGACGGAGAGGGTTTTCTACGTACAGCGCTTTACGGAGTAGTATAAAGCGGCCTTTAGTCACCTTTGCCCTGCCAGACCTTGGAGGGGATCTGGGACAGCCGGTCGCAGCCCAGCGCGGGCTGGAGCCAGCGCCACACCGTGAAGTTGGCCCCGTTGATCAGCTGGGGCTCCTCGCGGATCCTCGACTCGTTGGCCTTCAGGAACTTCACCGCTCGGTCCCACACCCTCTTCATCTTCTCCCTGTAGAGGCATGACGGGAACAGCGAGGGGAAACGCGTTGAGCGGTCATTGTTCGTCAGTGGGAGGGGAGGAGAGAGGGTTTTCTTTTCTTGAGGTAAAACACAACAACGTCAGAAGTAAAACCTCCACCTTGAACTGCATCGCTACGGTTCTTCGCTTGGCACAGGTTCACCAACTATTCAATCATGGCTTCACTCGGCGAGGTGGACGACGACAAGTCAGACTGAATCCTGGTTCAAATAAAGTCTTAAATAAAAGACATGGAAGGCTGCTAGCCAAAACAGCCATCCTAGCAGAATCACCGTTCCAGCCGTTTTAGCGTAATCCTCAGCATGGATCCTTAAAGGTGACATGTTATAACACCAGGTGTGAGGGTGATTAGCCATTACAAGACGAATTTGCAAATCTGCCTCTTCTGACATCACAAGTGGGCGTGTCCATCTAGATGTGTGCTGGATAGATTTTCACAACAGCTTGTAACTGCTAATCACACTCACACCTGGTGGTATAATATGTGACCTTTAAAAAAACAGACGTGGAAGGCTGCTAGCCAAAAGATCTATCCTAGCAGAATAATCGCTCCAACTGTTTTAGTGTAATCCTCAACATGAACCCTTAATATTCCCTGGGGAGTTTACACCCTAGGGAGGAGTTCCAGGCACGTCCAGCGGGGAGGAGACCTCGGGGAAGACCCAGGACTTGGAGGAGAGATTATATCTCAACACTGGCCTGGGAACACCTGGGAACGCCTCGGGAACGTTCCCGAGGCGTTCCTCAGAGCTGGTCAATGTAGCCCGGGAAAAGGGAAGTCTGGAACCCCCTGCTAGAGCCGCTGCCCCCGCGACCCGACCACGGATAAGCGGTTTGAGGATGCACGTTCAGGCGAGGAGACGCTTCTTACCGATCTGGTGGCTGGACCAGGGAGTCGCGCACGTGGGGGATGGGGAGGTAGGGCTGCAGGTCCTTGTTGTCTTGGCACGCCTCGTTGTGGCTCTGCAGCACGTCTGAGCAAGGGAACACAGCCAGAAAGAAAGCTAGGATAAGTTGCTACACAATGCTAAAGATAGCTAGGATGAGTTGCTACATAATGCTAAAGATAGCTAGGATAATATGCTACACAATGCTAAAGATAGCTAGGATAATATTCTACACGATGCTAAAGATAGCTAGGATAATATGCTACACGATGCTAAAGATAGCTAGGATAAGATGCTACACAATGCTAAAGATAGCTAGGATAAGATGCTACACAATGCTAAAGATAGCTAGGATAAGATGCTACACAATGCTAAGTACTATTTTGTGAGTGCCAGATGTTAGCCTCTCTTTGAAGAAGAGGAAGTCACATCGTCGGTGTTGGGGGGGCACAACGCAACCGGACGGGTGAGAGAAAGAGACGAAGGCCGTACCGATGATTCTCGCCACCATGTCGTACATCTGCCGGCTCTGGTCCTCCTCTCTACGCCAGCGGTACTTCATGTAGTAGATCAGGCCCAGCACCAAGGCGATCACTAGACAGAGAGAAGGGAGAGGGTAACATTTACATTAAGGGGCATTTAGAGGACGCTTTTATCCGAAGCGACATAGGCAAGGCAAGGCAACTTTACTTTATGTAGCACTTATCATACACGAGGCAGACTCAAAGTGCCTCACGTAGAAACATCGTAATACAATAAAAGAAAATAAAGGTAAAGTTAGAGCAATGAAATAAATCTGTAAGAGAAAATAAAAAGGCAACAAAAAATAAAAATCATTTTGAAAGTATTTAAGATTTAGCACACGTTCCCACACCGACGGCGGTGTGAACCACACGGCGACAGCCAGGGCGTGAGGAGCAGTCAGGGTGAGGCGCCTCGCCCAGGGACACCTCGACACTCTAGGAGGAGCCGGGGGATCGAACCGGCGACCTCCCGAGCTGAACCAACCCCGGCAAGAAACCGAGACGGACGGGGAACTGTAAAAACTTCTTTACAGACACACTCAAAACCCCGCCGAGTTCAGTTCAGTTCAGGGGGGGGTCCTGACCTGCGATGATGAGCAGCACCCGGTTGATGACGGTGAAGAAGGCTCGGCGGAAGCGACACAGGAAGGACATCTTGGGGTGGGTGGACTCCAGCCTGAGGACTTGCCCCACCTCCGTCACGGGCTCCTCTGGGTCCTCTCCCAGCAGTCTGGGGGGGGGGGGGGGGGGACATGAAGTCAGTCGGTCAGTCAGTGGGTAGGTGCTTTATTCATCCCGGTTCAGGTATCAACAGACAGTACGGTACAGTTGACAAAGAACAAAATGGAAAAACAGTGAAAGTAGGGCTGAACGATTTGGGGAAATAATCGAATTGCGATTATTTTGACCAATATTGCAATTGCGATTTAATGTGAGATTTTTATAATTTATTAAGTTCCTTATGTTGTGTATTATTCACTAAAAAATAAATAAATCATTCTTTAGGATGACCAACACAACATTGGAAGCATTCAACATAAAAACTGCTCTTTCCTTTAGGCCAGGCCGATGTGTTGATTAATTTATATTATAAACTTCTTTATTTAACTATTGAATTGTAAAATAAAAATAAATGAATCGTAACTGATTTTTCCGTCAGTAACGGTAACCAATCACTTTTTAATATTTTTAAATAGTCGCAGCCTTGGCGATTTGCATACAGTGTTCTATAACATCGCGATTTCGATTGGAATTCGATTATTTTGTTCAGCCCTAAGTGAAAGTCAACCAAGTTTCAAAAAAGTCCAGAAAAAAATAAAGTCCATAAAAGTCAAGAGTTAAGTGAGCAATATTGCACGTTATTTAAATTAGGTAGACAAAAATAAACATAATGCAATAGCACAGCCGGGACGTGAATACCCACGTATAGCCGGGGACCCCCCCCCCCGCCCCAGTTAGAGTCACGAGATGGTTACAGGGGGTTCCCCCATCTCCTCGAGTAAAACACGAGGAGATGGGGAAACCTGCAAAGCTGGGGTGCTACCGACCGCAGCAGATATTGCCTTTGAGTAACACATGGAAACGTACAGCTTTCTACCGGCGCCCTCCTACTTGGAGACGGTCATTTTAAATTGGTAGACGCCATAGAAAGTGTGGTTGACAGATCGGCCACACACACACACACACACACACACACACACACACACACACACACACACACACACACACACACACACACACACACACACACACACACACACACACACACACACACACACACACACACACACACACACAGTGCATTTAAGAGAACCTTTCTAAGGTTCATTCCATGGGAGCATTGTAAGGACGTTATACTAGTTTAAACGGGTTTCTCCATAGTAACTAAATTCTCTAATTGTCGAGCAGGCATGTTCAAAGCATACCCATTAGTTAACACAACAACCTTGCAGAAGCCGAACAAAAACCGGCAAGTGCAAAGCTGATGCAGCACATAAATACGATAAAACTTAGCATTTCGGAAACGTAATCCACTTGCCTTATGCCAACATCGTCTCCGGCACTCAGGATCCACTTCAGGGAAGTATAGATATGATCCTCGAAGTCTTGGTTCTGACCCTAAGAGGGAGGGAGAGAACAGAGGAATGGTTTTGACCTGGGGTTGTGCTGGTAGGATGACAGTGTGCGGTGAAAGGCGCCCTGGTTGTGTAGCATTTAGTGTAGATCGTCTTGGCGACATGAGAACATGACATGACTTAGCTCCGGTCAAAAGCGCTAGGGCAACAACAGACTACTTATGTCGTCAGAGCCCGGAACATCGCGCTCTACACGTTACGGCAGTTAGCGAGTCAAAAATAGTATATGTACATGTATAAAATGAATATACCAGTTTTGCTTCACGTTAGGACACATGTTTTGTTTGTGAAAATCAATAAAACCAGGATGGCCAAGCCAGTCTGAGCTCCGACATTCAACACTCTCGTAGAGAACACGGTTTGCAGTGACTTCCGTGCGTCGAGAACAAGGTTGGCGTTCGACCGCAGCTTCGAGGCTGCCCCCTGCCAAGGGCCACCGCAGCCTGCACCCACTACTACTGCTGCTGCTGCTCACCTCCAAGTAGAGCGCGGTTTCATCCATGGTCAGGCTTCTGTTGGGATGATGGTCCAGGTCCCCGCAGTCATGTTCGCCTGGGGAGGGAAACGAGAGATGAGCAAAGTATACGAGCAAATACTGTAGCGCTGCCATAGTACAGGGCCTGAAGTGCAGAACCAACAGACTGAACAAAAGCTTCTTTCCTTGGGCAACCAGGACACTTGACACTCATAAAACTTTTAAACAGATTCCTCACTTTCTATATCGTGCAATATGCTAACGGCCTTTATATTTATTTATTTATTCTGACATCACTTGTGATTGTCTTGTTCCAAATGTTTGTCTTATTTCTGTCTCTTTTTTTTTTATTAAAATTTTAACTTAAATTGCTTGTTTATTTATTTATTTATTTTGTATGTGCAATGCACCTTCAGTTGGCACTCCCAATTTCGTTGCATAGGTGACTGTACAATGACAATAAAGTCTATCTTATCTTATGCACCACGGACACAATAGGAGGGGGGGGGGGGGGGGGGGGAGGGTGGGCGGGGGGGGGGGGGAGACCAGCATACCGGCGACGCGGGCGAGGTGGACGTGGAGCTCCAGCAGAAGCTTCAGGATGATGTCCTGAGTCCTCGGATCCTGGAAGTTATGTTTATTAGGCAAACGTCACGGCAACCGGTCAAGCACATCAAATCTGTTGTTGTACATGTTGTTCGTGGTGCGTGCGACCGTCCCTTACGACGTTACGGAAATGTGTCTGCGCTTTAATAATAGCGTGGTGTGGAGACATAGAGGGAGGGCATCTACTTACGATGCGGTCAAAATCACTTCCGAAGGGGTGGGGTCTGACTGCGAAGAGAAACAAAAAAAGAAGCAAGTTTACAGCCCTAGATTGTAATCCAGGTATTTATAGGTCACTAGTATGTTTAAAACACCTCAGAGATCCATGAATACAAAAATGTCAATGCCGCAAGAAACCAGTACAAAATATAGAAAATTATAATAAAGAAAGACACTTTCAAAGTAAAAGCCTCGACATGGTTGGACTTGTGTAGAGATAGCTGTCTGGCTCTCCGGCGCTGCGGTCGCAGTCTCATTCTCCCTCCCTCCCTCCCTCCCTCCCCCCTCGAGACACAATCATGGACTCGGCCCAAGATTGGCACGGCCCCAGTGGCACGCATGTTCTACTTTTTAAAAAGATACCACCAGCGCCACCACAGCCTCAAGGGGTGGGGGGGCACTACTGAGAAGGACGCAGTAGTGCGGAGGGAGGAAGCCGACCCATCCAACCCTACAATTAATCGGGGATTGATTTGTATATTTTGTGGCGCGTCTCTGTGCCACTACGAGGAAGTGCTCTGGCAGTCGGCGGGCACAATGGAGTCAAAACGGCCAATGGTGGTGCACTATCTTTCGCTGGGCGGGGTCACAGAAACCCAGCGGCAGTTGGCATAGGTAGAGTCACGAGACGCAGCGTCACGGTGTGTTCACTAGTGTGCCGAAAAAGCCTCCACATCGCCCGGTAAGCCGTAGGCCTAAGAATGGCAGAAACCGCACACCCATCACAATGGACAGGCTTGCGTCTCCTCCCTTGAGGTAGGCCTGAGCTACCAAGACCTTTCCCTGGGGGAGGTTTGTCGACACACATCCCCAGCGGTCCGAACATCCAGCAGCACGGTTGTTGGATGCTTCACCCTCGGAAACAGGGACGACGATGTGTGTTGAAATGGAGATCGAAACACCACAATGTCCTCCAGTATCATTGTGAATGAACCCACAGGCAAGGAGAAGTTGGTCTGGGATTGTTATTTGCAAATAGGGGTAGTCAAGAAAAAACTAAAAGGAGACACACACCTTATTGTGGGCGAAGTTTTTTGTAAGGGTGAGACATCACCACACACCTACAGACGCCAACTACATGAGATTACCAAAGCAAAAGCGTAAGCAGCCAATGAAGTCGCCGGTATTGCTCGACAGTGTGGTGCAGCCAATTAAAACCCTTCTACTGGTATGATTGGCACCTAAGCCTTTAATCGTGTGCTATGAATAAACACACGAGCAATGGGTTATTAGATCAAGACATTCAGGTTAATCAACCACAAAAACAATCAGTTGGTGGCAACCAAAAAAGTAGGAGGAATAAAGTCAATAAACCTTATTTTGTTGAGATCTACATCAATGATCTCCAGAGAAGTACAGACAGTCCGTCGGTGTGCAGGTGTACACCACACTATGTTGGTCACTTGCAATAACGGTCAGAAGAGTAGACTATCAAAATAGTCATTAGTTGCCTTCCCACTCCTGCCCTGTCTGCCAGACAAGAGTTTTCCACTGCCTAACCCCGGAATGCATGCACGAGAAACTGAGTGAACGTGCAATCCCACGTTCAGCCTTTCATTCATGCACATAAATATCCCGGCCATGTCGAAATAGCCCAAAACGTCCGGTGCATGTGCCAGTATGAACCTACCATCGTTATTGTAACGGTGTTGAAATGAAAGTGCAACTGACAACACTATGGCAAAGTAGAACAAGCCAACGTGATCCTACAGAAAAGTAACCCAAGGAGCCAAAAATGTTTGGCCTACACTTTAGAAATTCCCCAGCATTTTGTCATCCATTTAGTTAACTGCCTGACCTTAAAGACCGAGCGTGTGTGTGTGTCTGGTGTGCATGTGCTCTGAGGGCAGCAAAACAATTAGGGTGGTTTAGCTTGTCTATGACCTAGATGTCTGCCACGTGCAGCCATGCAGTCTAACCCCCCCCCCCCCCCCTGCCCCCATCCGCCTTTCCATGAGACAGCCCATAACTAGCCAATGACTACACAAAAAAAGAAACATAGGCCTACATAAACAATCAGTCAGATCTGCTCTTTAATATTTCCTAGGGCAGAGGAAACTCTCCCCAGACAGTACGGCGAGAGACAGACGAGTCAGTCTGACACAAATTGCTGTCAGTGGCTGCGAGTGGCAGACAACGGAAATAGGAGATGCGTTTTGATAGGCAGGCCTCTGACAGCATAACAACGTGTTTTTGAATACCAAATGTAATAGTTGATCTAAGGCGAGCACCAGCTGTTCGGCAGGCAGGAAACGTGCACATTTTGTAGTCAGGTGTAGTCACGATTTAGACACCGTGGACAACACATTCTCGCCTGTTTCGCCAAATATTTGAGGTCTTTGACATGAGCAGCACACACCCGACTAAAATACAAGTTGTGTGGCGTCTGCAGAGGTGCAGTTAACCTCGACCAAGTGCATGCAGAAAGGAAACGACCGTTTTTTTTTTCTTCAATGCAACGTATAGCAGATCCAGACATAACGTCATCTCCCACATCATACCCGGCCTTGATGGCTTATTGGCCTTCTTCCAGTGCAGGAAGAGACTGATAATAAATCCAGATATGGAGACACACCAAGTCTAGGGCCATACATGGTCATTGTATAGCATTGTACTTACTAACGACATCCGCATCGGTGGCCCCGGCACCCCGCATCCTCAGGTACATGAAGCCCAGCAGCAGAAAGAAGAGGCACGCCGCGGTCAGCAGGAACATGGACAGGTAGTGTGCGCTGAAGCCCCCGGAAGACGACACGCCGTCCCGCTTGAACTGCTGGAGCAGCTCGTCCTCCGGTACGGAGTGCTTGTGCTTATTCGGGTCCTGGCCGTAGCCATGGAGCGTGTGGTTGGAGTTGACGGGCCGGTAGGTCCGGGACAGGGTGCTGTAGTTGGAGAACCGCGGTCGCAGGCCGATGCTGAACCGGCTGCCCCCGCCGGGAGAGGAGTTCCCGTCCTCGTAGTTTTTGCTGCTGTAGGTGGAGGGGGAGCCGTCTTTGGTAGGGGCCCCCGCCTGGTCCCCGGCGAGCGACACATAGATAGACCGCCTGGGGAAACTGCGGTTGAGCAGGCCACCAGTCAGGGCAGACTCGCCCGGGCCTCTCGGCTTCCCGTCCTCGTCCCCTCCCTCCCCCCTGTAGCCCAACATGTCTAGACTACTAGCGCCAGGCTTCTCATTTGCTCTGATTGCGCCTCTCGTCTTTTCCTGGAGACTTTCCGACCCCCTGGCATTAGTGTGAGGAGGTGACGCGGCTTTCGGGTGACTCCGTCTGGAGGCCAGACGTCGGTCGCGCTGTCGGTCTAGCGCAGACAGGCCTTCGTCGTCCTCCTCGTCCGAGTCAGAGTAATCCCCGGCGAGCTTACTGGTGTTCAAGTAAGACGTCCGGCTGCCATTTAGAGACCGGGAATCGTTCCCCTCTTCCCCCTCAATATCGTCCTCCTCTCCCGGCTCCTCGTAACCCCTCCCCCCAGTCTCGGTGCGCTGCGACACCCAAGAGCGGCCCGGTATCGCCCGGTCCCCCCACCCCACAGACCCAGTCCTCCTCCTACCATCCACACCCGGAGAAGAGTTGTTACTGTGGGCGACTCCACCGTGGTTCTTCTGGGCCGTGGCGGGTGTCCCGGTGGGCCTGTTCGGCGCTAGCTGCTGGCTGTACCCAGACGAGCCTCGGTCTCTCCCGCTGCCGTGGCCAGGGCCTCCTCGCCTCCTCTGGGGTGTTTCTGCGTCCGACTCGTCGGAGCTGAAGCCCAGCACGAACTTTCCCCCTGCTCCTCCCCCGCCGCTTGCCACACGCTTGTCGTTCAAAACCGGGCGACCACCACTGGCGCCCCGGGTGTTGCTCAGGTACGTGACGTCATTGTTCGCCGGCCTGGCGGCTCCGGATCCCGCAGCCGCCACCGCTGTGTTGCCGCCGCCGCCGCTACTGTTGTTGTTGATGGCGCCGCTGTTGCGCGTTTTCCCCGGGCGAGAACCTCGATGCTGCTGCTCGTCGCGGAGCTTTTTCAACTTCTTCAGGTACACCGGACGGGTGCTCTCCGTGACTGGCCCAGGGGAGAATCCGAGTCGCTTTAACTCGGAGGAAAGCTCCTCGTCCGTTAACTGCGCGGTCGCCATTTTCCCCCCGAACTCGAAGCTGGCTGCTCTGTGGCGGAAGTGACGTCGCGCTGAAATAGAGGCGGGCGGGCCGGCCGGGGCTGCGTTCAAGAGCCGAGCGAATCCAGACTGTAGGAAAGTTTTTATGAGGCGATCATTGTGCAGAAAATAAATATAGAGAGGTGGGTCACGGTGTACAATACGGTATATGCCTCTATTTCATTATGTCGGATGTACATACTGACCAGTGAATGAAATGAATACGTTTAATGGCATCAATAGAAGGTGTTGGTTTGCCAAAATCTCTAAATCGAACGTATGAACTATAAGCAACCGTGTGTTCGTAGACCTTTCAGTACCTGGGACGGCCAAGACATATATTTTAAATACGCCTAGTTGTAGTAGCCTTGTATTAGTATAATCAGTAACTATTCTCCCATGACGTGCCTCCTGTGTCATACTGTGCAGTGCAATTGCCGTAGGCCTATATTTTAAGTACAAATCCAAATGCATGCTACTGTGCTTTAGAATTGAATGTCCAGATACTATTGCACATGTGGGCTAAATATAAGAATAAATTAAGTTGATGTCCGTGTCATGTTTTTGTTTTTGTGTTGTTGTCAAATAAGAATAAACACTGATCCTAATGACCATGCGGAGTGATGGTGTTTCAAGTTCTTTAGCGTTAATAAAAATTATCTGAATTAACTATAATGTAGCAGAGATCTGATGACCTTTGAAATATGACTCAAGAAAGCCTCAAGAAAGATCATCCATCAAGAAAAGTCCGGGTTTGATAAACATCATACCGTTTTGTCTGAGCCTTTCTCATTAGAACCAATCATAATCAAAAGCTCTGAGAAAGGGGAGGGTCCACGTGTGTCTCATATAAACTAAAACCAGTAAAATCGGGAGGAACATGGCCACAAATCAACCGGTGTCATGAGCATATTCACACTCCATGCATATATCAGGAGTATGGCCGCGTATAAGTCTAAGATGTGCAAATTTCATGTTGGAATTGACATGTGTTGTTTCAAATTAGATTTTCAATGCTGAGAGGAAAGAATCTTCTTTTCGAAAACATAAAATTAACAAAAAAAGCAATGATAAAAGAGGACTCTTCAGGAAGGAGATTGATTAGCCTCCTTGCTGGAGAGACATTTAGCCGACATATGTCTCTCTCACGCACACGCACGCACACACACACACACACACACACACACACACACACACACACACACACACACACACACACACACACACACACACACACACACACACACACACACACACACACACACACACACTCCGGCGCATGCTATCTCCAATCCTCACAACCAATACAAGCTTCAACAAGCAAATAATGAGATAATGATCATTAATATAGTTTTCATCTTAATACAGGAACAATAAGGTGATCCTTGTTGCAATCGCCAAGATGACAATTTGAGTCAAATCAAGTCATAATAATGAACAAATCATAACATAATTGTTCAACTAATTGCTATGTTAGATTGGTGCTTGTTTGGCCTTCCAAAGATAGGGTATAAGAATAATTATTAAATTGTATAAACCAAGGTTGGTAGTTCTGTTTCCATTTGAATATTTGTCAACAAACAGATTGATCATTTTCTTAGGGGCACCACCTCATTTCAGTCCTTGCCAAAAAAGAAAGGAAAAAGTTGAAAGATCTATAATAAAAAAAGTTTAAATGATGAAGAATGAATATGAAATTGTCCATGTTTACACATGTGTGCAATAGAAGGCTATATTGCATTGTTGTCTTTTGTTGGCTCTGCGCTTGGCTCATCGTTCTCCGTCTGCTGTTCCCGAAAGTTTTTTTTTTCTTTTTTTCTGTGCAATTCTCAAGCACGCACACGCACACACACACACACACACACACACACACACACACACACACACACACACACACACACACACACACACACACACACAGACACGCGCACCACACACACGCAGCTTGGTTTACTTTAAAGAGCCTGTGAACCCCATAAGACAGATCCATCGACGGCAGAAGACCACACAGGAGGATGATTTGTCAAACACGCACGGACGCAGACACCCAAGCACACACACACACACACACACACACACACACACACACACACACACACACACACACACACACACACACACACACACACACACACACACACACACACACACACACACACACACACACACACACATTCCCTGTCCCCCATTCGCCGTGAGGTGCGCTCTGAGAATATACTTTTTAAGCTCTCGTTCTGCAGCGCTCACGTAAACACAATTATCCCAATGATGCGTTGCGTTGGTCGCGTTAACGTCATTTGGAGCTTGTTATCTTGGCCTCGGTGGTTCTGTCGACATATTGGCCTATATGTATAATAGATTGAATCCACATAACTTAACGTTCCACGATGCAGCCTACGCACGTGCAGATAAAGTCATAATCCTTCTCTTCAAAAAAATATCCACACCTGGTTCTAAATATGTAGACATGAAATTTGTTCGAAACTATTTCCGAGCCGAGCCCCTTGAAACGCACCGCAGGACTGTGAGCGTGTACATGTGTTTAACTGCGCCTCCCTGTGGAGGCAGGCCGGTACTGCATCCCACGGTGGACCATAAAGTAGCCGTGTAGCGCTGTGCGCCTGACACACCAAGAGGCATGCAGCGCAGTGCTCGAGACCAGCCGCTCCATTCTATCAATTAAGAGGAAATCCGAGGAAACCCAAACCACCAAGTAACAAACACCCGTTTAGAGAGTTTTCCACCCCTAAAAAGACGAGAATGGATACCAACATCACGTTTTTTAGGCTTTCCCTCAAAACCTGTTTTCTGCTACTTTTGGGCTGTTTGTTAACGAAAGCCGTGCAAGACCAGGGGAGTTTATACATGTGGATTGATGCCAACCAAGCCCGGATCCTAATTGGTGAGTAGCGCTACGACGCGCTTTCATTTCCCTGCCATGTTTCTGCATTTAATTGAAAGAATTTACTAGGATATGTCTTCAAAATTAAAACGGAGACTTTAAAATGACACCACTGACCAGGTTTTGTGGTTTCTGTGCCCGCGCGCGTGTGTGCGTCTGTGTTTCTGTGTGTGCGTGTGCGTGTGTGTGTGTGCGCGCGCGCGTGTGTGTTTAACTTCCACTGACAGGTTTTGAGGAAGATATTCTGATAGTATCGGAGGGGAAAATGGCTCCATTCACCCACGACTTCAGAAAGGCGCAACAGCGGATGCCTGCGATCCCAGTCAACATCCACTACGTGAACTTCACCTGGCAGGCGACGGATCAGGTAGAAGGAAACTAAACCTAAATCCAAAAAAACAACAACCCAGGCCTTGTGTTATATCGCTTCTAATTTGGTATGGAAACATGAAATAAACGCGCTCACAAAACAGCCTTTAAAAAGGAAATCTAAAAAAAGTTGGTAGCGCGTCAAACTGATGACAGCAATTTCACGTTTACTCGCGTTTCTATGTTCGACTAATTGGAGTAAAGCCCTCTGTATATCCGCCGCGTTGTAGAACGGAGAGGTGAACAAGGCGAGATCAAGAGCCGGCCGCCGCTGATGCCTCGGTGAGGTAAAGCTAAGCCCAAACAGAGGAGTTTCCTTTTTAATAATCTAATTCCCATCTCTTGCGGTATTTTACATCTTGGTGTCGTAGGACCTGCCGCCACGGATCAAAGGCTCGCGCAGCCTCTGCAGGCATGTGCCAAACATCTGGCCCATCTGTGCATTGAAAACATTGGTCGAATTCTCCAACGCGTGCCAGCAACAGTGTTTTATTGGAGGAGGGGGAGAATTTCCATAGAATTGTGCAGGTGCTCGCTGGTAATCTTGGTCTCTCGGAGTGTGGTGTTGCAGGTAAAGGCTAGGCTCCAGTTTATTCCACTATAGTGTGATTCACGTTTTTGATTTAAAGTTTTAAAACTCAAGCAACTTTACTTGCTTACTTTTGGAAACACACGATCATGGTTTCATCATTTCTTATCAGACACTGCGTTTTTTATTCGTAGACAGTGTAGATGTTTACGATAAACCCCCTTAAAATAAACCGTAATCTCAGCACAAACTGTTCAATAAATCGTGTAAAAGTCCTTCACACGAGTCCTCCCGACATGAATGTTCACTCATCGTATTTCACGAGACCTGCCAAAGTTTTGTTGAAGGTCTGAAACTTTATTATCCCAATTTGGGATGACATGATTTTCTGGCAGCCGGCCTTCGGATCTGAAAGGAAAGAGAAGCCATTGATGAGTGATTCAACACAGCTCATGATGTCATCGCCTGCTGGCCAATGGGGCCACTCCCTCTGGAATCTGATCAGAGGTGGGGGGGAGGGGTTGGAGGGGGGGGGGGGGGGGGGAGGTAAGGGAGAGGGGGGGATGCTGTTTTTTTTCTTCCTCCCCGGTTGCATTCAATCACCTTTCAAAAGATGCCGTCATCACCCGGCCGTATGATTGACAGTTCAGGGGAGGACCCGACAGGACACGCCCCCCCCGTTGTAACAACCCCCCCCCTCCCCCTCCCCTCCCCGCTACGCACACATCCACCCAGCCCACAAACCCCCCCACCCCACACACACACACACACACACACACACACACACACACACATCAAAAACACATCTGTTTGATCTCCGACATCGGCCATTTTTTAATTAAAAGTAAACTTATCTGTAAGTAAATGTAATGACACCCCTCCCATAGCCCCTCACCCCAAAGACACACACACACACACACACACACACACACACACACACACACACACACACACACACACACACACACACACACACACACACACACACACACACACACACACCAAACCCCTAGGGAAATCATCCCTTAGCGTCAGTATACCTAACATAACAAATGAGTGCAGCGCTGCCAACTGTGGAGCATGTGCACACACACACACGCACACACACACACACACACACACACACACACACACACACACACACACACACACACACACACACACACACACAGGGTCTTCTCCCCTCCATTGTGCTGCCGCCGGCCGGCCTAATGGTGCGGCCGCACGCACTGAGATCATAATCCGCGAATGGCATGTCGAGTCAGCGAATGGGGTGAGAGAGAGAGAGAGAGAGAGAGAGAGAGAGAGAGAGAGAGAGAGAGAGAGAGAGAGAGAGAGACTGGAGAGAGCCCAGAGAGCCCAGAGAGAGAGAGAGAGAGAGAGAGAGAGAGAGAGGGCCCTTCTCTTTCCGGGGCTCGGTTAACCCCGGGTAAACTTCAAAGGCGGCGGCGGCGGCTTAGGAACAAAGGGCCCGGCCGGGATAAAAGGCAGACGACGAGAGTTATCGGTGTTGGTTATTACCATTCAGCCGCCGGGATTAGCCGACCGCCGCGCTGCAACGCCGCCGCCACCCTGTGTACTTTACCCTCCGTCGGAGCGTCAAAGCTGCCTCTATATGCCCTGCTGCTGCTGGGAGTGGGGTTCTCTTCTTCTTCTTCTTCTTCTTCTTCTTCTTCTTCTCATCCTTCTTATTCTCCTTCATCCCCTCTTCTCCTTCTATTTCTTCTTCTTCTCCTCCTTCTTCTTCTTCTGCTGCCGCAAAGTGAAGTGGGGAAGATGAAGATGAGAGAGAGAGAGAGAGAGAGAGAACGAGACTGGAGAGAGCCCAGAGAGAGAGAGAGAGAGAGAGAGAGAGAGAGAGAGAGAGAGAGAGAGAGAGAGAGAGAGAGACAGAGAGAGAGAGAGAGAGACAGAGAGAGAGAGAGAGAGAGAGAGAGAGAGAGAGAGAGAGAGAGAGAGAGAGAGAGAGAGAGAGAACGAGACTGGAGAGAGCCCAGAGAGAGAGAGAGAGAGAGAGAGAGAGAGAGAGAGAGAGAGAGAGAGAGAGAGAGAGAGAGAGAGAGAGAGAGAGAGACTAAAACACACGCACCGTGTTAGAGAGCTTTCATCTTTCCTTTCTGCTTTTCTATTTTCTATTTCTGTGTGTTTCAGTTTTTTTTTCTTTTCGAGACCCCCCCCCCCTCGTGCCGCCCGCACTCATCTGACAAGTGTGTAATTTTCAAAGGGAGAGGGGCGACGCGTTTTAAGTGGGGTTAGGGCGCCCCCCCCCCAGGCCCCCCTCCCCCAGCTCCAAACCCCCCCACATTGTTTTGAAGGGGTGGACACACTTGTTGTCTCTAATGAGAGCTGCCGAACGCGCGCACACACACACGCACACACACACACGCACACGCACACACGCACACACACATACCACACACACACACACACACACACACACACATACCACACACACACACACACACACACACACACACACACACACATACCACACACAGACGCCTCTCCTCAGAGTGTGTTGCATATCACTGCAGTCTCTGCAGCCTTCATTTCTTTTCACCATTGATCTCAAAGTTAAATTGAGCCGTTGTTTTCTGTCCCTAAAAATAAACATTTTCATTTGCTGTTAAACATATGAATAGAAAAAGATTTATCGAAAATACAAAACAATACCCAATCTCATATCGAAACACACACCCACGAATCCCCTAACCCTAACCCTAACCCTAACAGGGTTAGGGTTAGGGTTAGGGTTAAGGGGTTAGGGTTAGGGTTATCTCCCACAACACGGTGTTTGCTCAAGGTAAGGAATTCAGATCTCACTACTACCATCACCACCACCTACTCTAGCACCACCTCCATCACCCTCCCTACCCCCATCACCCCCACCACCACCTCCCCCACCATCTCACCGTGCCCCCCCCCCCCTGTCTCTCTGTCTTCCAGGCGGACTACTTCTATGAGTTCCAGAGCCTGCGCTCCATGGACCGGGACATCATGGACAACCCCACCGTCAACCTGCCTCTGCTGGGGACCGTGCCCCACAAGCCCTCAGGTAACCATGGAGACACCCCCCCCCCCCCCCCCCCCCCGCTGAGGGACAGGGCTCTGGCAGGGAGGCCGGGGTCCTAGCCAGGGGCCTTTGAGAAAGAGAGTGGAGATGTTTGAGGATCATCCCGGCGACGTGTGTGTGTGTGTGTGTGTGTGTGTGTGTGTGCGTGTGTGTGACATCAATATCAGCCTGGTGGAAACAAAAGACAAACTGTTGTTGTGAGATTGCCTGTGTGATCCCTGTCACTATTGTTTTGTGTGATTTGACCGGCAGTTTGTCTGCTTATAGGTCGGAATGAGGCGGCCACCGATTATTGACAGGATGGGTACTTTATTCTACCGGACTCGTTCGCTTCTTCAGACACACGCACTACCGCTCGCTCTCCTCGCTCGTCCACTCACTCGCTGACGTCACTCACACACACACATACATACATACACTGCCATTCTCGCGCACACACATACGGTAATCGTAACACATGCCTCGTTATTGCAACGTTCATGACGTTCATGTTTTTTTCCATCTATTAATAATAATAATTATAATAAATGAAATTTATATAGCGCTTAATATGGTACTCTAAGACGCTTCTATCTATTGAAAGTTAGGCTATTAAACATGTTGCATTCTATACGGCCTGATTATGTCATTCTTTAAGCTATAGCCTAATAAGAAGCGCTAATAGGATATTTGACTAAACCGACCAAACTAGTTGAGGGTTTGTGCCTACCTGCAAGCATCCTCCAACTGCAATCTTTGGTTATTTATTTATTAATTTAGCTATACTTTAATAGTATTCTTTCTGTTCAAATCTGTTCAGTGTTCCAAATTATTTGTTATTGAATGTAACATTAAGTTAATTGGTATATAAGTGTTGTTTAAATAAAATGCTTTTTAAATTTAAAATAATCGTGGGATGTATCGAACCGTGGGTCAAAAATCGTGATACAAACCGAATCGTGAGTTTGTGTATCGTTACAGCCTACATACTATATCTCTATGTGTGTGTATCTATATACTCTATCTCTATGTGTGTGTGTCAGTG
Organism: Gadus chalcogrammus; assembly: GCF_026213295.1. Lineage (NCBI taxonomy): Eukaryota > Metazoa > Chordata > Actinopteri > Gadiformes > Gadidae > Gadus > Gadus chalcogrammus. The sequence continues at coordinate 2,760,592 of NC_079415.1, read as the reverse complement.
GTGCAGGTGGGCTTCCCGTGTCTCTATGTGTATATATCTATATCTGTGTGTGTGTGTGTGTGTGTGTGTGTGTGTGTGTGTGTGTGTGTGTGTGTGTGTGTGTGTGTGTGTGTGTGTGTGTGTGTGTGTGTGTCAGTGGTCCAGGTGGGCTTCCCGTGTCTCGGGGATCAGGATGGCGTGGCGGCCTTCGAGGTCACCATCCTGGTGATGGACGCCGGCGGGAACGTCATCCTCCGGACGCCCCACAACGCCATCTTCTTCAAGACCTGCCAGAGGGGTACGTGTCCCCGGCCCCCAGCCCGGGGGGGGTTCTGGGTTCAATCCCCCGGTATCACCTCCCACAGCCTCACCTGGGGGCCTCCTTGAGCAAGGCAGCCGTCCTCTCCACTCTTGCCAAAAGTATTGTGGGGAAGGCTTGAATGTCTGAGGGTGAGGGTAAGGGCTCCTCTTCCTCATCCTCCTCCTCTTCCTCCTCCTCCTCTTCATCATCCTCTTCATCCTCCTCTTCCTCTTCCTCCTCTTCCTCCTTCTCCTCCTCTTCCTCCTCTTCATCCTCCTCTTCCTCCTCTTCATCCTCCTCTTCATCCTCTTCCTCCTCTTCCTCCTCTTTATCCTCCTCCTCTTCATCGTCATCCTCTTCCTCCTCCTCGTCATCCTCTTCATCCTCGTCCTCCTCTTCCTCCTCCTCTTCCTCCTCTTCATCCTCCTCCTCCTCCTCTTCATCCTCCTCCTCCTCCTCTTCCTCAGCCACCGGTTCTGGCGACCGAACCTTGTGGAGCCCGCTTCAGCCGGGGGGGGGGGGCGTGCGTCCGGCTGTTGTTGGGGGGATGGGGGGTGCTCTTTGGCAGCAGGCTGGCGTTTGTAATCACAGGGGGGGGGGGGGGGTGGTTGTGTAGGTTCCGTGTTCTCCAGGTCAGAGAGAGGGGGGCTGGGTGGGGGGGGGGGTGATGTCATGTGAACACTATGATGACAGGGCAGGAGGATACAGAGGGAGGGGGGGGGGCTGTTTCATAGACAGATTCCCTGCAGCACCAATGAACACACACTCACACACTCACACACTCACACACTCACACACTCACACATAACCACACACACATTTGCACACACACACACACGAATAGACGCACAAAAAACACACACACATGAAAAGACACACACACACACACACACACACACACACACACACACACACACACACACACACACACACACACACGCACACACAGTGAACGTATGGGCAGTGGGCACACATGCAAATAGTAAAGCATATGCATAAAACACCAGCAAGCACGCACCCCCCCGCCGACCCGAGCCGGGGTCTTGTAAAAGCCATTCCTCCCGTCCCCCCTGGTGAGATAACAAGGCGCTGGAAACCGCCATGACGGGGAAAACAAAAATAAACCACATTCCCATCATAAAGCAACAGGAAGGAATATCTCAGCCCCACCACAGACCCCGCCCCCCTTTTAACACACCCCTCGCTATCTCAGACACGCACACACACAGATCCTGATGGGCAGGGTGTGTGTGTGTGTGTGTGTGGGGGGGGGGGTGTGAGGGTGTGTGTGTGTAAACATACCCCCAGAGCCACTGATCCCCCCCCCGCCCCCCCCCGCCCTCCCGACAGGAAGCAGGTTGTCAGTGGCCTTCATAGCGGGGCGACAGCTGGCCCACGCCCCCCCCCCCCCCCCCCCGATACCCAGGGGCTACGCCGGGGCCCCCAGTTGGGCTGGAGGAGCCAGGGGCCGCGGGCTCCGTGGCTATCACTTACCGGAGGCCCCGTAACACAATCACACTTCAAACGCACGCACAACCGCTGGGAGTGGTGGTGTGTGTGTGTGTGTGTGTGTGTGTGTGTGTGTGTGTGTGTGTGTGTGTGTGTGTGTGTGTGTGTGTGCGTGCGAGAGAGAGATTGCATGAGAGGGAAAGTTTGTGTTTGTGAGAGAGATTGTTTGAGAGAGATTGTGTGTGTGTGTGAGTATGTGTGTGTGTGTGTGTGTGTGTGTGTGTGTGTGTGTGTGTGTGTGTGTGTGTGTGTGTGTGTGTGTGTGTGTGTGTGCATGTGTGTGTGTGTGTGTGTGAATTCCCTCACTGCGTACATATAGATGGTTGAATGGACCAAAAAAGTTTTCGTTTTACATTACATCCTTTCATCAAAACTAAAAACGTACTCCAGGGTTAGCACTTTAGCATCGCCATGCTATGCTAACACACTGTGTGCTATGCTATCCCGCCACGAGACGCTAGAAACCCACTTCCAAGGAGAACGTACACACATAGAAGGAGCTGAGGGAGGGGAAGTGGGGGAGACTCCCCTCCCCCTCCCTCCCTCCCTCCCCCCCTCCCCCCCTCCCCCCCTCACCCCCCTCACCCCTCATCCTCCCATCTGTCTCCCCAGCCAAGTGTCCTGGGGGCTGCCGGAACGGGGGCTACTGCAACGAGAGACAGGTGTGCGAGTGCCAGGACGGCTTTTACGGCCCCCACTGCGAGAAGGGTAAAGTTTAACGTTCTCTCACGTTCCCCGACCCAGTGTGGGCACAGCGTTAAGCATAATGTATTATATATTTTTTTAATCCTGAAATTGTAATTATATGTCTGAGATACTAGTCTGAATGTTTATCTGTCCTTTATGTCTGGTAAGCCAACGAAGAAATTCTACCTTGGTGGACGTTAAAGATTTATTCTATTCTATTCCTCTTCCTCACCAATTGTTGGACGAAACGATATCCCCGATGCGTTAATTTTTTATCGACCAATCGTGATATATAATGTATTTAAATTTTCCAAAACGTTGCATCAAATCTTACCGATAGTGTTATTTTGTTTATCGGGATCCTCAGTTTAGACGTCAACTCTTTATCTCTCCTATTCTTGGGTATCTATTTTTTTATTTATTTTTTTTAAGTTAGCTGAACTTTTTAATTTTTTTTCGGGAAACAGCTCTTTGCTCGCCGCGGTGCTCCAACGGCGGGCTGTGCATGAGCCCGGGGGTGTGTATCTGTCCACCTGGTTACCATGGCAACAGCTGCGAGAAAGGTACGCACTCACTCACTCAATCAACTCTCACACACACACACACACACACAAATGATTCTGATTCTGATTCTGAAATGAGTGCTGGGGTTTCTTTCTTTGAGTATGATTTCATACCGCCTGTCCTCCCTCTGCAGCCAACTGCAGCGCCACCTGTCTGCACGGAGGAACCTGCTTCCACCCCGGGAAGTGCATCTGCGCCGCGGGCTACGAGGGCGGCCGCTGTGAGCTCAGTGAGTGCCGTCGCTCAGACATGTGTGAATGTGATTGGTGGACTGGGTAGCCCCGCCCATTCTGCCGGCGACTCGAGTTCGCCCTGCACTAGGGTCGCGAGAAGAGCAATGCATTTCTTTCTGCTTCTGATGCGTTTTTCAGGGAGCCAATCACCAAGCTGGCTTTTCCCCCATGGCGCGCTATTGGCTGGTTTAACACAATGACGACAGGGAAGCGACGGCAAGCAGCCAACAGAGTCATTTGAACTAGGCTCTTGTGCTAAAGAAAATGACAGCAGCTTCCCCAGACCAACGTGCTTGGTCTGCCGATAGCCAGGCGAACGCCGAAGGAAAGGATTGTCAGCGGACCGCTTTATCTCCAGTGAAACACAGAGTACTTCCATATTGTCTTTGTTTATTTTGTACTTTACTTTTATACAGGCATCTCCAACAGGGACTTCGTGTACATTTCATTTAGAAGCAGGTCAGGGTTTAAGTCAGGCTGCACACAACGGGGATTGAACCCAGCAACTTTAACACCGCGTTCACGATGAAACCCATCCGTCGACGGATCTCATTGTCTTTGTACGGGGCGCTCTTGAAACGCATTGTGGGTCCGTCCGTTCTGTCCGCTCCGTTGCCCGCGTCAAAAAGTTGGGAAACTTTCAACTTTTCAGGCAGCGACGGATCCGTCGCCCGGGCCAATCAGATCGCGTACCCCATACGTCAGACCCGCCCCCCGTCATCCGTCGACGGACGCGCGCAGTGTGAACGCGGCGCAACCCGCCCTGCCCTCTGAGGCAGACAGGAAGCGACCTGAGACAGGTAGACCCAGGTGACCCACGGAGGAACACAGGTCACCTCATGCTGTTTCCAATACGGCCAGTGTAGACGATGTAAAAAAAACGATGTAAAAAAAATTAACCGAAGCAATTAATCACACACACACACACACACACACACACACACACACACACACACACACACACACACACACACACACACACACACACACACACACACACACACACACACACACACGTACACAGCGTTGACTTTTTTTAATCCACACAATAAGGGCATCTTTTAAAAATCCGATCGGATGCTTTAAACAAATTACAAGCCCGGGCAGGGACTTGTAATTTCCAGGTTATGAAGTCATGATAATGCAGCATGTTGTTGTTGTGTACAGCACTGGGATTCTCCCACAATTGGCCCGCGGAGTTTGAGCTCACCGATATATATATATATATAAATAACACGCAGCCCTGTGTTTAAAAAGTTAATCACATCTTGTGAAACCAAACCAGGGCCTGTGCTCCGGAGAGATCAAACAAGGATGTTTAGTACGTTTTCTTTTTTTTTTCCTTCCCGTCGCGATTCATCGTGCGGTTAAAAGCACAGCGGTCGACCTAGCAGGCTCACATCTGAAGCACCAATATGCAAAGTTTTCCATCAAAGGACTTTTTCGATTTTTTTTTTCAAAACGTGAAGCTGTAATGTAAAGCAAAAAATAAAAAACGAAAAGCAGAAACCAAAAACGCTCTTCTTCTTCTTCTTCTTCTTCTTCTTCTTCTTCTTCTTCTTCTTCTCTCTCCGAGCATTCCTTATCATCTCTTTTTTTTTTCTCTCAACGCATATGAATTCCGCGAATCCCGTCCCGCCCGAACAGAAAGACCACGCTGGGATCCAGGAGACGTTCATCAAATAAACGCGTGCAACCGAATCCCTTCGGAAACATCCCCCTCCCGCGGTCGGAACGCTTCGGGGGATTTTCCCTTCGTCCCCCCCCCCCCCCCCCCCTTGGTGTTCCTTCGTGGTTTTCATCGTGTCGGTTATATCTCCAAAACCACGGAGACAAAAGGGGGGGGGGGAAGATATGAGGATCGCCATGGCGACGGCTAGGAAGGGTAAAGGCGTTTTTTTTGGGGGGAGGGGGTGCTGTTGACATTTCATTATGCACGGCTGTCCACATCTAAGAGGCTGGGACACCCCCCCCCCCTGTGGACCGACACTTGGAATTTAGGGGGTTTTGTGATGTGGAGACCTGGATATGAATTACATTCTCTCCCGAGTTCCCCCTTTGCGTTTAACCGATCGGGGCTGCTCTGCCGGTTCACCCACACCCGATCTCGTGCCAAGAAGGAGTTTCAGCAGCAGGCGGTATATGTCGGCGTCGTATATGGGTTCAAGATGGTGCTTTCGCCACGAGCACTAATCACGGTGTTCCCCCATACGGTGTAGTCCAGGGAGCCGGGCTGCTTGTTTGACTCGGAGCCAAAAGGTTGTAGGTTCAATCCCTGCAGCCTTCCTTGAGGGGTCCTCGCGCTGCTCGCTCAGGGACGACACGTACGGAAAACAATCCCTGCGAGGTTCTTTGGATGGCGTTCAGCTCAGTTCCGCAGAACTGAACACAGAACGCGTGGGAGCCGATCTCATGAGTTGTTTCTTTAGGTAAATGTCGCCAGCCCTGCAAGAACGGCGGGAGGTGTACGGGCGTGAACAAGTGCAAGTGCAGCAAGGGATTCCACGGAGACATCTGCTCCAAAGGTACACAACATGTCCTTCTGGCCACCTGGAACACTCTCGTGTGTGTGTGTGTGTGTGTGTGTGTGTGTGTGTGTGTGTGTGTGTGTGTGTGTGTGTGTGTGTGTGTGTGTGTGTGTGTGTGTGTGTGTGTGTATATATTTGTGCATGTGTTTTTTAAATGTAACTTTTTTCACATGTATGTGTGTGTGTGTGTGTCCGAGTGTGTGTGCATGTGCTTTTCACGTGTAACCATGTGTGTTTGTGCTATCCCACGTCTCATTCCATGTGCGTGTTCTGTGTGCGTTTCTGTTCACGTGGGTTCCCACATGTTGTCTCACTGCGTATGTGTGTTCTTCTGTGTGCATGTGTGTGCGTCTGTGTGTTTCCCAGCTGTCTGCGAGCCCAGCTGTGGGGCCCACGGGATTTGCGTGGAACCCAACAAGTGCCAGTGTCGGGACGGCTGGCACGGACGCTACTGCAACAAGAGTGTGTAGAAGCAACACCGAGACATCCCCCGCCAAACACTACCAACCTAGCAACAGCTAACCCCCCCCCCCCCCCCCTCCCCTGCCCCCCAGAGGGGTATTGACTACCATACATGACCATCTGCATGGACAGGGAGGCAAAGAACCATAGAGAAACAGTCAAAAGACCACTGGAGTCTCTCTCACTCAAGAGATTGCTGTGTTACTTTCGCAAGCAGTGAAGGAATTATCGAAGGCGAATGCACAGTGTATTAAAGGAAAAACTGTAGTGTAGCAAAAAGTGTTGTGCTACGTTTTTTAGGATTATTGTTTGGTATCAGGTTTACGACCTATACATTTTTCCAAAGATCATCTAATTATGAAATACACCGATGGGCAAGATATTCATGAGAACGGACACACGCACACGCACACGCACACACACACACACGGACACACACACGCACACACACACACACACACACACACACAGCGTCACCATACCCTTGCTGTTGCTGTCGTAATCCTGTCCAAATCCCAGACAACGGAACACCTGGACCCAGCGGGGGCCACCTCTGACCAGGCTCCTCCTCTTCCTGTCCTTCTCTCAGGGTACCGGGCCAGCGTTGCCATTGGCCACCGTCCGGCGGCGGCCAAGTTCAAGCAGCCGTCGGCCGCCAGCAAGGGCACCAAGGACACGATGGAAGGCGCCCGCGACGCCGACACTAACTACGTGGTCTGAGGCGAGGATGTCGCCTTCGTAGTGTCAGCTGACCCCCCCCCCCCCCCCCCCCCCCCCCCCCCCCGCCCCTCTATAAAAACACACAAGTGGGATAGCTACTACTACTCGACCCTCTCATAAACAACAACAACAAAATTACTATAGAGATATTCCGTACTTATGAGAGAGAGAGAGAGAGAGAGAGAGAGAGAGAGAGAGAGAGAGAGAGACCACTGCCCCCCCCCCCCCCCCCAGAAACCTTCCGGTGATTAGCGGTGTTGAGGCCTACTACGACCGCGCCCTTTGACCCCTCCAGGTTTTTTTGTGTTTTGTTTCCTTAACAATCTCTCCCGTTGAATTATTGCCGATAGTCTTTCGGATCAAAACATTCTCAGGACAGAACGCGTGTTTTCCTCTCGTGGGCGGAGGTGTCGGCTTTGAAGAGTACCTACGTGCACAAGTGTTGTGTGACCTCTAGCGGATTGATCATGCTCAAGGTTAAACCTGCGCTTGGTTGATATCTTTCGAACCCAGACGCTCGTTCGACTTTTAGGATAAACACAGTTTTTCTTACCTCAACAGAGTACTCAGATTAAGCTTGGACTACGAATAAATATACTTTGATTCAACCTTTCCCTCATACATGACTTTGTAGCAGATTATCGGATGTTACCTGAATGGGAGCAAACTCCCCGATTTATACACGCAATCGCAAAGCAGTGGTTATATAAATAGAAGAGCAGAAACAAAATGGCGATCCATACATTTGTTTACACTTTGCGTGTTGCAGCAACAAAAGTATTAGTTGACAGTGAATTAGAATATAGGAATTTATTCATTTAGTGCAGATATGTATTATTTTCATATAATAATGTAAATAAAAATATGTAAGTATAAACTGTACAAGACTATGTCCGGAAATGGCAACGTTTGTTATAAAAGAATGACACGCCAATTTGAAATGAATCTTGGCATATTCCCTGGATAAGTCGTTTCTTTCAAGAGAACCAAACGACATTCATTCTGACACTTATTAAAAGAACCACTGTCGTATTTATCTTGCCGTTTATAATAGTTAACTTTCTGATGTAGAGTCTATATATACATTTACTGTTTGATATTCTGTGTGTTACAAGCCAGTGCAAACTGGCTGAAACTTTTAATTTAGCCTACTTGAAGTAATCCTAAATTGTTTTGGTTTGGGATTTTATGTATGTAATGTATTGAATTGAATAAATGGTTGTAAATGCTATTACATTTTTTTGCATTTATGTAAAATGCGTCTGTATGCGTCTGTGCTGTGCTGCGTAGTCTGTATGTGTGTGTGTGGTGTTGTGCGTTGCCTGTCTGTATGTGTGTGCGCTGTGGTGTGTAGTCTCTCTGCATGTGTGTTTGTGGTGCGCTATATGACTTCCTGACATTTGAATTTAATTGCTGCAACGGTTTGGGGAAAGCAAAGGGGGAAAGTGGGGACACACACACACACACACACACACACACACACACACACACACACACACACACACACACACACACACACACACACACACACACACACACAGCTAGACAAGACAGACAGAGAGACTGACAGACAGACAGAGAGAGACAGAAAGAGAGAGACAAAACACAGGACAGTGTGGATCAAAATAAACTCTGAAGAAACAGTTTTATTTTGGCGACCGAGCACAGTCCTGGTTTGTTCGGAGACGCCATGAATACTAGGAAGTCTGAATCTGATTATATATATACGAACACATATATATATATAATTTGTATTTCTTAGGATGAGGCAGGGCAATGCGGTGCAGCCTTTCGACGTCCTAGGGCTATATCCAATCATAGATCATTTGCTACTTTTACTTTATTTTGCAATATAAAAGCTGCAGAGTGCCGCAGCAAAGTCTTCAGGACCACATGGCTCCCTATATGGGGGCTATAGGCTCTCCATAAAAACAAACCTTCTAGGTTTTTGTATCAGCGGTCCTGACTCGACTGTGAGTGGAGCTATATGCACCACAACAATCCACAACAAGACGCTTTAATGTGCACTTCATTGAGAAACCTGCGGCCTGGTTAAGACCCTCAGAACCTGTCCAATGAGCAGAGCCTCTCTTCTGACTCCAGTCCAGCCGAAGATTGAATCTGTAGTTAGAATGTGGGTTTGGCCCTTGACACATGGTGTGTGTGTGTGTGTGTGTGTGTGTGTGTGTGTGTGTGTGTGTGTGTGTGTGTGTGTGTGTGTGTGTGTGTGTGTGTGTGTGTGTGCGGGGGGCGCAGATGTTTCGATTTTGACGAGTGCAATTGTTGATCCTATAAGAAGAAAAGTGTAGATGTCAAAAAAACAAAAAAAACACGACAGATTGCACTGTCTGCATCACGTCGAGAGAGACACACACACCACACCCACATATAACCCCGGCACCACATGACCTAATTCCATTTCTCTATTTACCTGACCCGCAACCACACAATCTTTTGGGATTTCAAAAGACTTATTATGTGTGTTGGGGGCCGTGCTCTAAAACGTGCGCAGGCCAGGCGTGTGTAGGCTACCTGAACACACAGCCCTCGGGACGCGGAACCCGCGGTACAAAGCGAGCCACTATGTGTGGCATCTGGAGGGAGAGCAGAAGCTGTTCGCCAGACCGACCCCCTGATTGCTTCATTTTCCGGCTATTAACCCCGACCCTGACCCACGGCAGTGCCGGGGACCCCCCACGCAACACACGTGTGCGCGTGCAGAAACGCACGCCACACGCACACACTGAAGCGCGCGCGCGCACACACACACACACACACACACACACACACACACACACACACACACACACACACACACACACACACACACACACACACACACACACACACACACACACACACACACACACACACACACACACACACACACACACGCAAACAGAGGGAAATAAAACAGCCCCTGCTTATTTTAACTACGCACGGAGCGCAGTAAATTACAGCGTCCGCCGTGTGTGGCACAGAGGCTCAAGGTACCAGACAATAGCAGGGCAGACACGCCGAAATGTCAACTATGTACCGGCGAAAAGAAGGAAAAATAAGGAATGCGCGTGGTCTCCGCGGAGACCGTCTCGACGGGAAGGCGTCAGCTCGCTGCCTCCCTTGTCATCTAACGCGCCGTGCGGGGAACGGAGCAACTGCGCCGCACGGATGATGAGGTTGAGTTACTCGGCCGACCTTGGAGTTGACAAAGAGACCGCGGGAATGACACGCCGGAATGCCGGGAACAGCGCATGAAAGTAGGGCGCACGTTGTGTGTAGGAGATAGTGTCGTACACGACCGTTTTTTTTGCAGTTTGGTATTATGGCGTAGTAGGCCTGCCAGGCTACTGCTGTTATAGCCTATGGACGAATTACCGCTCAGAACGTGATGAAACAATACAATGGGAAGGATTCAACATGTAGCCTACTTGAAAAGAATAACAACATGAAAACATGCCTGGTTCATTTAAAAGAGAGATGGTAATATTCCATTTTAGTTGTTTTTTACTAATATTGAATATTTGAAGCAGACGAAGATCTTTATATCAAATCAAATATAGTAGAATACCAATGTTTTACTTGAAATAATGTATATACATAACTGTGATTGGTTGATAGAGAGGGGCGGGGCAAGGTGAACGATAGTTTGCCAAGCATCACGCACACAGAAAAAGCAGTTATAGAATCACAATTATGTACTTCTAAGTACTCGACTAAGATTTATTTTCAATATAATAAATCAATTTTATAGAGTAAAGGGTTAGCAATGACACCATCACACAAAATAAAATGGTTTAAAATGCTCGTCGTATTTTACTTCTTGGCCGCAGCTTTTACATTGAAAACGTTCCCCGGAAGTGACGTGTGTTATGACCCCGCACAACTTGACGAAAGCGGTTGTTGTACAGTAGACCTCCGCTGAAGACCCGTCTGCTGTCAGAACCCCTCATTCGACTAAATATTACATACTAACACATCATCACCTCATCGATCGAAACGTCGACGCATGCAAACATGTCTGCAAGAAACCCCGGAATGGACCTTGGTAAGATTCGCCCCATTCTCAAACAGTTATGCTCACATCATCATAACTTAAATAACATCTGCAAAGTACGGTCACACTGTCACATTTGTATTAGTACTAGTAGTGAAAAGCTGCCATAGTGGCGAACTAAACTCCAATGGTGGACGATGATTTATGAAATGCACCTTTGTACCAGAGTTCATCGCCTTGCCTACCCATATGTTTCTATCTAGATCTTTAGAGAACTGACTGTCTAAAACAGTCAGTAGGCTACTACATGCATCTAGCTCTATGAAGGTGAACCATTGCCGTGTTTGTCAGTAGGGAAGGGTAATGCAAATAGTTTACATCCAACATCCACATGAACGCTTTTAATTCTGTACGCGTGACAGCCCGGTCTTCCCCAGGTCATGTGATCGACAGTCATGTTGTCTCAGCGTGTACGTCCGTTGGCCCGAACGGAGCAGAGTTCAACGCCTACACCCGAGTGTCTCATTCGTGGTTCAAAGTCACGTTTGGCTGTTTTCACATTTGAACTAACCTACCTCTGTGTTAGATCTGGAATGGGTGTCCAAGGTGAGGGTCAACACCCAGGCGGTTCTGAAGAGAGCCCAACAAATCCAGTCCGTCAAGCTGGCTAAGAAACAATGGCAGGTATGTCAGAAAAATGTTGTCTAATAACATATAGTAATATATATATAGGTTGAAAACCATCAACGTAAAAAGCGGAGATGAATAAATAGGTCCAAAGGTCCAAAGGTTCTGGGTACGATCCCCAGTATCGCAAGTTCGCCCCCTAGTGGTCATCCCTGAGCGGGACGCCCTCTACTCCTACCTGCCTGATGATCACACGCGCATCTTAAAAAAGTCGACAAAGTCGGCCTCGAACGTAAACATTCGCTCCACGACTCGACGGTAAAATGCGGCTGTTCTGATTGGCTCCCGGCCGCTAGGCTGCCTGGCTGTTGAAGGCTGTGACGTGCATCGACCTGACCACCCTGGCGGGCGACGACACTCACTCCAACGTGCACCGCCTGTGCCTGAAGGCGGTGCAGCCGGTGCCCTACGACCTGCTCAAGAGCATGGGCATGCACGACCGAGGTAGGGGGCCCGTGGAGCACTGGGGAGGGGTAAGGTGTGTCGTGGGGGGGGGGGGAGGTGGTGTATCACTCCTGGTTTGAGGGATGTTGATCATGGGTATTGGGGATTGATTACCGTTCAAGTTTTTTTTGAAATTATTTTTTAAGGTAGCCTACTCGATAATTACTTGCTTGTCACGTTTTTAAATGATATATATCGCATGAATTATTCTTGATGATTATGGGAAAATATATCAATGACTCATTCATTATTATGTGTATTGGCAATTCATAGAGCTGGCCCAAGGGATTGGTCTCCTAACAGCCGGTCGGTCTGACAGACTGCATTACTTAATGTGACCACTAGATGGCAGCGTTTACTCACGTTTCAGTTTTATCTGCAAACTCGTCTAGGACTTCGCTAAAGATTATACAGAGTGGAAGAAAATAATTACCAAATAGGTTATATTGCATATGAAAAAACATGTTTAATGTTGTGTATACTTTCAGTTGTAAATTATTAGGTTTTAATTATATCATTTAACATGGATGGTTTCGATGTGACCCTCTAAATGTGTGTGCGTGTCTCCCATTCCGACAGGTTTGACCACCGGGGCCGTGTGTGTGTACCCGTCACGCGTTGCGGACGCGGTCAAGACTCTGAAAGCCGCCAACTCCAGCCTTCCCGTGGCGTCAGGTGAGAATCTGCTGGAAAGTGGAGGAAAAGCGCTCGGATAAATCAGTTATTCCCCTGAGAGAGGCGCATCAAAGACCCGATTAAACATCCTGGATGAGAGACTTTAGATCTATTTTTGCTCTTTAAAACAAGACTCGTGACGGCGAGGCCGTTGTCTGTGTCTTTGAGTGTTGTCTGAGCATCTCAGCACAGTTCACGCCGATATCAGAAGGAATATTTAAAAGATAACTAATAATACCTTTTAGATTTGGATTGTGCTTTTCTTAGCATCACCGCGGCGCAGACGCCTCACAAGTAAACATGAAACAAACTAAGACGAAAACACGTTAAAACCAGATTTGTGCTCTGGTTGGATGTGTGTGTTGTGTGTTGGTTTAGCGGTGTGTTTGTGTTCTTAAATACTGTATGTGCGTGGTTTGTGTGCGTGCGTGTGTACAGAATGATAACCAAGGGATCAGAAACGGAGCACTCTTGCCGTTTCTGTCATTTATATTCTCACCGTCGCCTGCAACAACTCAGATCTCCTCTCTCCCTTCCTCACCCCTCCCTCTCTCTCCCTTCCTCCCCCTTCCTTACTTCCTTCCTCACCCCTCCCTCTCTCCTCCCCTTCCTCCCTCTCTCCTCCCCTTCCTTCCTCGCCCTCCTCCCTCTCTTCGCTTTCTTCCATGTCTGTCCTCCCCACTTCTCTCCCTCCCTCCCTCCCTCCCTCCCTTGCTTCCTCCCCCCTCTCTCTCCTCCCTTTCCTCAATATCTGTCCTCCCCACCTTCCTCCCTCCCCCTCTTTCCCTCCCTCTCTCCCTCCTCCCCTCCCTCCCTCTCTCCCTCCTCCGTCTCTCCTCCCTTTCTTCAATGTCTCTCCTCTCTCCCCCCCCTCCCACCCCCCTCCCCCCCCCCTCCCCCCCCCCCCCCTCCCTCCTCTCCCTCCCCCCCCCCTCCTCTCCCCCTCTCCCCCTCTCCCCCCCCTCCTCCCTCCTCTCTCCCCTCCCCCCCCTCCTCCCTCCTCCCTCCCCCCCCCCCCTCCCCTCTCCTCCCCCCCTCCCCCCTCCAGTGGCGACAGGCTTCCCGGCGGGTCAGACCCCTCTCCGGGTCCGTCTGGAGGAGGTCCGTGGCGCGGTGGCCGACGGCGCCGCCGAGATCGACATCGTCATCAACCGCACGCTGGCGCTGACCGGCCAATGGGAAGGTCGGTTCTGGTCACGTGACACGCGTTCGGTCACATGACCCAACCACACGGACTGGTGGCCGTGGCTCGGATGGGAATGTTTGACGTCAGATAGATCGGGGTTTTTCGAGATTGTGTTTCCTAGTTCCCAAACAGAATTCCAGAGTTAAACCGCGCTTCTACAACCAGTGGCCACTCGAAGCGCTTTACAATACTGCCTAACATTCACCCATTCATATACATGAACTTCATACACATAAACTTTACAAAAAGTAAGGAAATGTGTGTTTGGTAGATTATCGCTCTGTGGTAACACTAGCTGCGTTTCCATCTCAAAGGTGAGGCGAATCTTTAGATAGTCCGCAAAAAAGTAATTCGCATTAGGTGCGTTTCCATCAAGCGGTTGGAGCGGAATAGGGTGATGACGGTACACGATGATGTCGGCTGGGTTGCTATGGCCGGTCGTTATGCAGATATCGGAAAGACTGTCAGTCCTGTGTGTTCAAAGTTCGCTACGTCACAGCTGTTTCGAAAAGTGTGTTTCCATCTCCCATTTTTGCGAATTTACTCTTTCGCGTTTCTCAAAAACCACCTCAAGCGAGCGGATAAACCTTTTTGCGAATGAGAGGATTTTTATGCGAATTTTGGTGTTTCCATCACCGTTTACTGATTCGATACTTCAAAGTTTGCATAAAAATCAGGGGGATGGAAACGCTCCTATTGTGGTAACAAACAACGTTAGAAAGCCTGTTTAGTTCAAATTGTTCATGGGCGCAACCCACATACTCGGCTCTGCTGCTCATCCCACCAGTGCATGTTCCCTACAAACAGGGCAGCATTTGAAAGGGCACTAAACAGGCTTTCCAACGGTATAAGATTTATTGCCAAAAAGCATTGTTACCACAGAGAAATAATCCACCAAACACAAATCTCCTTACTTTTTGTGCTAAGTTTATTAGCACAAACGACGGGGAGTCCACCCTGCAGTATGACAGCCAGCTCGTCAGGAGCAGTCGGGGTGAGGCGTCTTGCCCAGGGACACCTCGACACTCAGCTAGGAGGAGCCGGGGACCGAACTAGCAACCTTCGGGTTACCAGCCGACCCGCTCTAGTACCTGAGTCACACGCCGTGTTCTGGGCTGAATATTAGTTTGTATTCTAAACAAAATGGTTCTTGTATCGTTAGACCGTGTGATTCGTGTTGCATCATTATCCTGCTTTTGAAGAGACTAATAAGACGAGGAAAGCAGCAGTGACTGCAGTGTGCTCAGGGGTTTGTGAGCCGGGAGCTGAAGCAGTCTTTGGGGCCTCTGGATGAAAAGGTTTAGGAACCTACCTCTCTCTCTCTCTCTCTCTCTCTCTCTCTCTCTCTCTCTCTCTCTCTCTCTCTCTCTCTCTCTCTCTCTCTCTCTCTCTCTCTCTCTCTCTCTCTCTCTCTCTCTCTCTCTCTCTCTCTCTCTCTCTCTCTCTCTCTCTCTCTCTCTCTCTCTCTCTCTCTCTCTCTCTCTCTCTCTCTCTCTCTCTCTCTCTCTCTCAGCCATGTACGATGAGATCCGGCAGTTCCGGGAGGCCTGTGGCGACGCCCACATGAAGACCATCCTGGCCATCGGAGAGCTGGGCACCTACACCAACGTCTACAAGGCCAGCCTGGTGTCCATGATGGCCGGTAAGACAGACAGACAGACACACACGCACACACTTTCGCTCTCTTTACCTCACTTCTACTAGACATCAAATTCAAGGAAGGCTTTTAATTAGAAAATAACCATAAAAAGGTGAACTCGTCGATCTCTCGACGCTGGCCTGAGATTTAGGTTTTTAACAGTGCAGTCTCTCAACTCGGCCACCAAGTGGCGCTGTTGCTCGAATATGGACAAACTGCCACTCGGAAAACAGTTGAACCTGATGTACTGTATAGGCGCTAGGGCCTGTCATACCCGGCGTGCATGCACGTGCACACACGCACACGCACGTGCGCACCCAGCCACCTTGCGCTTAACTAGCCATCCCATAATAAGCCGATTACAGAGCCAAATTGTCAGGGGGCCGCGATAGAGATCATTATTAAAATGCATTGCTTTTGTCGCTGGCGAGCGCTCCTTAATCTCCCCTTGTTCCTATGAATTGCGTATGAGACTCCTGAAATTGAATGATAATTTCAGCCATTAATCTGCGACGCGGGCTATTTTACCCTCGCTACGGCGCCGCAGTAACCGGGCTGTCCGACGCGGGAATGAATAGAGCTTCATTACCGCCCGCGTTTAATAACCATTATCCATTATCTGGTAATTAAGACTCGCCCATAACGAATCTTAAGGATTATGCCAGTTTGAGGACGAGAGAGAGAGAGTGAGACAGAAGGGGGGAGGGGGGGAGAGGGGGAGAATACAGAGAACATGTATTTAATGAACTGTAAAATGTTCGTCTTGTTCCTTGCAGTAATGAAGCGTCATTATGGGGCCGGGGAGGCTGAAGGGAAGGACACTTTCCCTTCGTTCTTTCTTCCTTTCAATATCTCTTCTTCTTTCTTATTAAACCCCCGGTCCACAGTTTGGGGTTAATCTATGATAAGAACACGCCTTCGTCTTCTATTTTTATCAGAAAAGCTGATCGAACATAATTGCCTCTGAATAAAAAAAAAAGGGGAAAGGAGACTTTGATTTTAATTTTATTTTAACTTTCGTGTTTCATATCTTCTTCCTGATGAGCTGGATGCTTCGCCCCTCTGTAAACCTGCTAGCCGTTAGCGCCTGCTAGCCGTTAGCGCCTGCTAGCCGTTAGCGCCTGCTAAACGTTAGCGCCTAGCATGGCCCTAACTGACAAAAGAGTGACCTTTTATGCCTAGCTCAGAGAAATTCTGAGACACAACTCAGAAAGAAAGAATGTAGTTATATAATGTTTGGCCGCCTTTATTTACCTTTTGATAAAGGGTTTGATAATTTCAAAAACTAAACTCCTTCCTTCCTGCTGCCGTTAGCATCCGTAACAAAAGAGTAAGACTAAAGTAAGACCAAACGTAAGAGCTTTATGTCCGACCACCGTTGACGGACAAAAAGACTTTCTAATTAAATCATGTCGATCTCCGGCTCCAGAATATTCCCCCTAGCTTACAGAAGGCTAGCTGCTAGCGTTAGCAATGTAAGAACATTGACACCAACAGTTTTCTTCCTTTGGTTTTGTACATTTTTTGGTAAACTGCGCCTGTTTGAGTCCACGCTCTTACTGTGAAGGTTCACTCGGGTCGTTTCTCGTTCTCTCGACAGGCTCGGACTTCATCAAGACCTCCACGGGGAAAGAGTCGGTGAACGCCACCTACCCCGTTGCCATAGTGATGGTGAGGGCCATCCGTGACTACTTCCTGCGTACGGGTCACAAGGTGAGCGGTGTGGAGAGGGTCCTCTGACTCACTCTGTCAGGAGCCGCGCTTTAAACTCTCCCAGGAAGAGATGATTATGCAGATTAATGACCTGAGACCCCCAAAGCCCCCACACTGTTTCACACGAGCTCGCGCACACACACACACACACACAGTAAAGTGTACCGCAAACACACACATTGTAAAGTGTACAACACATACAGTGTGAAGTGAACAATACACACACACACACACACACACACACACACACACACACACACACACACACACACACACACACACACACACACACACACACACACAGTATAAAGTGTACAATACACGGCAGTTGTTAAATCTCATCCCCAGTTGTACCTTCTCCTCTACAGTTTAACCCCTGGCTGTGGTTTATATAGTCGGTTTATTCTCTCTACGTTCGCGGTTCATTCTTTATTTATTTGCGCCGCATACATTGGCTCCCTTTCATAGCGTCGGTGGTCGATGGTTTCAGCAAGACGGCTTTTAAAGGCCACCGTCATCATTCTGAATAGAGTTCGGTTTAGGGAGAAGACAAATGTCATGGATGACAGCCAAATAATACACTTTACTCAACGTGGCGTTTCGATTTTTTTTTGCTTTTCTCTCCCTGAAAGAAACAAGTTGTGTCGGTTGCTTGCGGCCAAATCCCAACCGCTAGTGTCAGACCTCAACCAAACAAATCGACCTATTTATTTCGTCCGTATCGCTCTATTTATATACTTACTTATATATTTATTTATATATTTACTTTTATCTACAAAAGTGCTAGGGTTCAGATTCAGACTACATGAAGAATATGTATACATCAAATACAAGGA
Source organism: Gadus chalcogrammus (assembly GCF_026213295.1). Taxonomy (NCBI): domain Eukaryota; kingdom Metazoa; phylum Chordata; class Actinopteri; order Gadiformes; family Gadidae; genus Gadus; species Gadus chalcogrammus. Next base: position 2,742,435 of record NC_079415.1, on the reverse strand, counting down.
TTTATGGATTTATTTATGGATTACATGAATAAAATGTATTATTGTTGTGGATGAATAACATTACCACGTTATATCATATTTTACATCATATTTGCTAACACAAGTCTTTTATGTTGTGTGTTTAAACTGATAACTATGTACACTATACACAAGTAAGATTGACTTAGACACTCTCCCAACACTAAACACACAAGCTCTCTGTCCTTCCACACAGATATCTCACAGACACTTGGCATAAACAATAAGATATTATCAACTTCCGATTCCCTCGCAAAACCACAGAATAATTTGCCAAATTTAATCATCTTTGTTTACAAATGAATCTAATAATTGCTGGCGCCGCAATATCTTATTTACGTCTTCCTAAATCCTTGTAGCTGCTTTTAATTGTTTTTTGTGGTTTTTTATCATTATTATTATTATTATTATTATTATTATTATTATTATTATTAAGAATGCATGTCCCGCCCCCTCCACCCCCCTTGTCCAATCCCCTCTGTCCCCCTCACCGTTCATCCCGCCCCCTTTCCCCCTCTAAACCAATCACCTCTGTCCCCCTCACTGTTCATCCCGCCCCCGCCCCCCTTATCCAATCCCCTCTGTCCCCCTCACTGTTCATCCCGCCCCCTCCACTGACCTCATCCAATCACGGCCCTCCTCTGGTCCCAGGTGGGCTTCAAGCCGGCGGGGGGGATCCGCACGGCGCAGGAGTCCCTGGTGTGGCTGGCGCTGATGAAGGAGGAGCTGGGGGACGAGTGGCTCAGCCCCCACCTCTTCCGCCTGGGAGCCAGCTCCCTATTGGCCGACATCGAGAGACAGGTCCGCCCGCTGGCACGCGCACATGCACTCATTACACGCACACACACACACACACACACACACACACACACACGGGCACACGCACACACGGGCACACGCACACACGGGCACACGCACAGGGGCACACACACACACACACACACACACACGGGCGCACACACGCGCACACACACGCGCACACACACACGCACACACACACGGGCACACACACGCACACACACACGGGCACACACACACGGGCACACACACACACTCAAACGCATGCATATGTACACAGGAAAGCACACTCGGTTTCGTGCACGCGCCCTCATACACGCGTATCTACACGCGTATCTACACGCGTAAGTGCTACGTGCTTGCTTGCTTGTGCCTATGCACATGCACACGCACGCACACATACACACATACCTACAACCACAACCATGCATGCGTAGAGGCCCACGCACACACACCTTTATATAGTTAATTAACGTTTGCTGTGGGAAAAGCCATCCCTAACCAGCCCCAACAGGAGGTGACTGTTCATCTGAGGCGTTAACAGCCTTGGGCCTCAGCTGGGAATACATCAACCCATAGCCTCAGCCGTCGGCCTTTTGGAGAGCATACCAACCCGTAGCGTGAGAAACAATGTTCTGCATAAATACTTTCGCGTTACCGCGTCGCAGAACGAGTCAGGGTTCAGAATCAATGCAACACTTTTAAGTATTGAAAGTGGTTCATGTCGTTCTTCCTCTTCCTGAAGATCTTTCACTACGTCACGGGCCGATACCCTGCCCTTCACGAGCTCCCCATGGCCTGAGACGTACAGCAGACGTTACAACAACAACAACAACAACAACCACGATGACCTCTGACCTCCGACCCGGAACTTCTAACGCAACCAGGAATCCTCAGTTTCCGACATTCAACAAGCAAAGTTGCGTTGGCCGAAGTTCGGAACGACATCCTCGGTGAATAAGTAGCCTTGTTATTTCATACACCCATCAGAACCGCGGAACAATCACAACTATCAACCAATCAGAATCACGGAAAACGATGAGCATTCCAATTTGCATTTTTTTCCACATTTGCCATACTGCAAACAGGCAGGAACACACTGAAGTATGAAAGCGTCTGTGGAATCAATGTGATCACACTCTGTCTTAGTTTGTTTCTGTAGATTTGCCAGCAGCTATTGGCAAGCAGGATGAATTTAAAATGCCTCGATGCTTGTGGCCTTCTACGTTCATTTCTGCTAAACAGAGAAGAGATACACATCTCCCGACAGCGATATGAAGTATAAATAATAGGGTGTGCCTACGGTTGGTTAAAATGGGGACAGTTTTGGTTTCAGCTCTTAACTCTGTTTAGAGTTTAAACGAGAGAATGATGCCAGTTTAGCGTTTGAAGTAACGTGCAGAGCCGCCGTTGACGAAAAGTGCTTTATTGTTGTCGATAATATTATGAACACATTCATATTGTATAAAATAAAAACGGTTGTAATAAAGAAAATGTAAAAAAAAAAAGCGAACATGGCTTTAGTACTGAAACGCGGAGCTCTGTGGAACTCCTTCACCTTGGAAGGTTCCCCTTCAGCCGTCTCCCGACTCCTAGAGACGAAAACAACCGACCGGAGTCCTCTGAGAACGAGGAGTCGAACACGCAACGACCCCTCCACCATGAAAGTGTGAGAGCAAGAAAGAGAGCTTTGAAACGCGAAGCACTCACTTGAGTCTCTGTGGTATGATACAGAGGCAGCGTGTGTTTGAGTGAACGCTCTGAATATGTGATGCTGGGATTGAGGTGGGGGGGGGGGGGGGGGGGGGAAGACTCCTCGGTTGTTAATTTCATTAGTGGGAAACGCAGATGGGGGGGGGGGGGGGGGATTGAAACAAAAGGGATAGCAGGGGTGGGGGCAGGGATGAGGGATGATCCTAGCGCACGATTGAGGCGTGGGGCTTCATCTTAAGGAAGACGTAAGGTGAGGGGGGGTGAGAACAAACTTCCCGCTTCTTTAATTGAGACATCGCTCGGGTCTCGACCTTCAGCGGAGGAACGAAGGGTGAATGTGTAAATTCAGCAGAGCGGGGGGGGGGGGGGGGGGAGGGAGGGAGAGGGGGGGAGTTAAAGCTCTCGCTGTCGGTTGATCAGAGACATTAGGAGACTGTTAAAGACTGGGAACCAGGTCATCCTGCCAGTTCTCCCTCCCGGCCTGCGGTCGTTTGGATTGTTATTACGAACAACGGTTTCGTTGCTTTGAGAACGGACGTTGTTTTTTTTTGCCGCTGGAATGAGTTGAGGAAGATCCTTTAGTTTAGGGGTCAGGGAAACGGAAAACCAGAGATGTTAGGATGAACACTTTGTCGGTTTGTTAAGACATTTTGATGGTCGGGATTTGAAATTTCACAGTTGGCTTATTAATAAGGGACTCACTGCAGATTGTACTTATTTCATTTCTTGGTTCTGATGGGCTCAATTTGTTGTGACCATGACGATGGAGAAGCGAGTGTTAACGTGACGAAGGACTATCAAATAAATATGACCCGACGTACCCGCGAAAACAACACTGTTTCTGTTGCTCAATTTTGATCCAGCAGTTTGTTGTTTTTCATAATCAACCCTTAAAATACAGAAACAAAAACACAAAAAAATTGCAGGACAAAGAAATGCTGTATTTTTGGACCCAAGGCTTTGTGAGTGCTGTTTTGGCAGAGATGTGACAGGCTGGCTCTTAATAATCCACTTCTGCTGCTAAAAACATCCTAGCCTCTACTGCTGCTGTCTGAGGAGGGCTGTGTGTGTGTGTGTGTGTGTGTGTGTGTGTGTGTGTGTGTGTGTGTGTGTGTGTGTGTGTGTGTGTGTGTGTGTGTGTGTGTGTGTGTGTGTGTGTGTGTTCCCACGCGAGCACGTAGACATCTGTGTGTATGTACTCCTGCGCAAGTGTGCTCCTGCATGCATGTACGCATGCGTGTGTGTGTGCTACCGCTTCTGTGCGAGCACCTTCTCGTGTGTGTGTTTGTGTGTGTACCTGCTTGTGTGAGTTCACTCCTGCTTGTGTGTGTTCACTCCTGCTTCTGTGTAAAATAACCTGCTTGTGTGTGTGTGCTCCTACTTTTGTGTGTGTGTGTGCGCGCTCCGGCTTGTGTGTGTGAAATGAATTGTTTGTGTGTGAGAGAGAGAGAGTAAATTGAGTGATGGCAGCTTCTCTGTGGGTCTGATGCACGAGCAGAACTTACGTGAAGGCACGGAGATCAGAAGGAATCTGGACGGCTAGTCGTCACCTGCCGTCCAATCACACGCAGCGCAGCCCCGGGCGCAGGAAGTGGACTGATGTCGTCTGCCAACCCCCACACACACACACACACACACACACACACACACACACACACACACACACACACACACACACACACACACACACACACACACACACACACACACACACACACACACACACACACACACACACACACACACGCACACACACGCACACAGGTCAATAGTGGTGATCATTGACCACCATTCACTTCTGCATGGTTTGGGTATGGATTAGAAGTTATGAAACTTGGGATGTGGGTTTAAGTTACATCTTCAGCGTTTGGCAGCGACCCCAACGGGCCCCAAACAAATGTTCCGCTCAAACCTCCCTCCAAGATTTTCTCAAAACTTGGCAGCTCTGTTTGGCCTCAGGGGGCTTTTATTTGGTGTTATTTCGTGACTTTTATGTTGTGTTATTCTTGTGTACAACAAAAACTCGCAAAGTAGGCCTACATGTCACAATACTGTGCGCAATAACGTCTGTTCAGGCAAACTGTTCAACCAACTTCCCTTTCTTTAAAAGTTTCTTATTCTCGGCGCTGTTGTTTTTGCTTCCTGTTGGATTCTGAAGTTGCGTTGCTGACAGAGTCGGCCGGCTCACCTGAGGAGGTAAACCGCGCACCAGCCCCCGACGAGAGACGCCCCGACCCGCCGCCGCGGCCGGGATTTGTCACCGCCGCGCTGAGCTCCTCGCTCACACCTGACAAATCGGCTCCCTCAGATTGATTGCGCTTCTGTTGTTTAATTCATCAGCGTTTCTTTAAGCCTCAAGCAGATGTACCGGGGGGGGGGGGGGGGGGGCGGCAACAACAACAACACACAGACCTGGAAGGTGCTGGAGGCGGTTCATGATGATGATGATGACGAGGAGGATGAAGTAATGGGCGGCATTAGGACAAGAAAATGAAACACACACACACACACACACACACACACACACACACACACACACACACACACACACACACACACACACACACACACACACACACACACACACACACACACACACACACACACACACACACACACACACACACACACACACACACACACACACACACACACACGCAGCAGTAGGACAAGAGTCTGAAATGGTTTGACGATTTGTTCTAAGTCCCGCCCCCGCCGAAGTCCTCATTTGTCATTGGTTATTGTTTAAAAAGGCTTCAATGACAGACACATTGTACATGCGGTTTTATAAATGGTCGAGTACACGGAAAACGCGTCTCTCAACGTCCGCACAGCGGGTGGCAGGAGGCCCGCCCGCGGTGCGTGATGGATACTTTACACGTCCAACAAGTGAGGATGTCATTTATTTCACACCGCGGTGTTGAATGAGGGGGAAAGAAATATAGCCCCCCGAAAATGAGTTTGGAGGAAAAATGTATTTAACATTACTTAGCAGGTGTCTTTTCTCCCCGGTTTTATATCCTTGGCCTATACGTACACAAGTGATTTATCTTTCAGAGCGGGTATACATTTTTCACGTCTCGCCCTGAATAAGTATTGAAATACACGGTATGTTAAGTCGGGTCACAACCTGATACATTACCGTTAGGGGTGCGCATATATAACGGTTTTGGGATTCAGTTATCAGTTACATAAATGCATCAAACATTTTGCGCGTTATTTTTTCCGATTGGATTTTTTTTAATACCATCTCTTAAGAAATACATGTCGGATTGAATTTTGTATTAAATGACACATTCATCTGGGTGATTGATGATCGGAAAATAAATGTCTTCTCTGGTCAACTGATACGGGAGCAAGCCCGTATCGATCCGACCCCTCCCCCCTCTCTGACTTGTAGCATTGATTGGTCGAGTCATTTGATAAATCCTGCAAGGGCAACGCCCCTTGCTGCAGCAGCTATATTAAATCACAAATTAATAATACATAACTAATTTACGAAACACAAATTAGGAAATGGATTGATAATGAAATTAATAGTCGGCTGACCGCACAACATTTTTTCTAAATCTTTGTGGCTATGTTTTCCCGGTTATTGTTTATGTGAAGGTGCACAGACTACAGAAAAGCACATATGATGCTTTATAATTTATAAATCATTTATATGTCTTAGGAGTGTTTAACTTAATTTTTGTGAAGAGTGTTACAGTAACATGAATTGGTGCTCAATTCATGTAAAAATTTAGATCAATTATGTTATTATAATTGTAATGGTAATTTACAGTATTAATAATAGCATATACTAACCAAAAATTATTCTTATGTTCATGATGTCATGTGTAGTGGCATTAATGGAAAAATTATTAGATGAAATGTGATAAGTAATCAAATTACAATGAACTAGATTGTCAATCTAAACACACTGACTGTAAAGTATCCTTATATAAATCAAACAAACACGATAAAGCCCTAAACCATAGAACCGATGTACATGTGCTCAGATACATTCAGTATCTCACCATCAACTTAACTCGTTTGCAGAGTCCTGCTCACGCCTTGTTTGTTCACGGACCGCCAAGGTGTAGACATACACCTAGAACCAATATTTAACTTCTCCTTCGCTTTGATCACCTCCTCCTGGATTCCCCACCAAGCAGAGCTGTACATACTCTGGAGAAAGTGATCTGAAGGTTAACGCAGGGGAGAGAGAGAGAGAGAGAGAGAGAGAGAGAGAGAGAGAGAGAGGGAGAAGAGAGAGAGGGGGAGAAGAAAGAGACACAGAGAGGAAAGAGGGGGAGAGAGAGACAAGTAGAGAGAGAGAGACAGAGAGAGAGAGAGAAAGAGAGGAGAAAGGGAGGCAGTGAGAGAACCCGAGGGAGAGGGAGAAGAAAGAGAGACACAGAGAGGAAAGAGGGGGAGAGAGAGACAGAGAGAGAAGCAGGAGTAACAGAGACACACACAGGAAAGGGGGAGAGAGAGGGAGAAAAGAGGGGGAGAAAGAGAGAGAGATAGAGAGAGTGAAAAGAGGGGAGAGAGAGACAGATCGAGAGAGAGTGAGAGAGTAAACGATGAGCATAATTGGCCCGTGAGTCTGAGATGATATCAGGGATACGATTAGAGCGTCCCTTTGGTTTCCTGTGTGCTAGGAACAGGTAGTGAAGGGGGCTGCCCAGGGACAGCACCAGGGCCAGGATCAGTCTTCTGAAGCCTTCCTGGAGCCCGGGGGACGCACACACACTCTGACATACACCTTCATATACACAAACAGACACACACACACACCCATACATATACACACAAACACACACCCTCACTCAAACACATGCATATACACACACACACACACACACCCATACATATACACACAAACACACACACCCTCACTCAGACACACACCCATGCATATACACACACACCCTCACTCAGACACACACCCATACATATACTGACACACACACACACCCTCACTGAAACACATACATATACACACAAACACACACCCTCACACACATATATATACACAAACACGCACACATATGCGCACTCTCACACATGCGTGCACAAAGATATACACACACATCCCCACAGACACTCACACACACACACACACACACACAGACAGACAGGCTCATTTCCCAGGGTGCACCTTGCCTTTGAGCACTGACCTTGGCTGCGATCTCCCCGGTGCCGGAGAGGGAGAAGAGACGGAATACATGTTTGAGAGATCAAACCCCGACCGGGCCTCACCTGCTCTGGGCGGACGCAGGGGGCGAGACGCCGCGGCTCCCAGGGAGAGCCTCGCACAACTCTTTATTCATAACACAAGTTGAACACACTGACACTCCCGGCGAGGCTCCGCCCCCCCAGGCATCCGCAGGGGGGGCGTGGCCGCACAGAGACGGCGTTTACAAGGCCGGCGCGTACGGAGGGACGGACGGACGGACGGACGGACAGACGCGGGTTTACATGTGATTCACGTTCTCACCGTGTGGTGTGATGGACGGACAGACAGACAGACAGACAGACAGACAGACAGACAGACAGACAGACAGACAGACAGACAGAGGTAGAGAGAGGGAGAAGAAAGAGAGACACAAAGAGGAAAGAGGGGGAGAGAGACAGGTAGAGAGAGAGAGACAAAGAGAGAGAGAAAAAAGAGAGGAGAAAGAGAGGCAGAGAGAGGAAAGAGAAAGAGAGAGAGAGCGACAGACAGACAGACAGACAGACAGACAGACAGACAGAAGCCGCAGACATGATGGAGGCTGCGACGGTGGAGTTTCTGTTGCTGCAGTAAGTTTGGGCTCGGTGGGTAGAAGTGAAGCCCAGGTTTTTTTTTTTTTTGCATGTGTTTTTTTTTTTCTTCCTTTCTTTACTTTGCTCGACACCTGTGCGCGGAAATAAATAAATAAAATAAATTCCTCCAGCAACGATCGAAACAAACAAACAAACACAAAGAAAGAAGACGACCAAGGAAAAATAACTTTGTGCTTTTACTTATTCATCCGTGTTTACGCCGGCCGCGGACTTCCTGTTGGACGTGCCGCCGATGGGGGGGACGTTTGTTCTTTTGGTGTGGGTGGTTACCTGGAGGGGGGGGGGGTGGGGGGGGTGGGGGAGCGCGCGTTTCACTCAGCGCCCGCTTTTCAAACGCACCTTTACCCCGCTGTGCACAGGCCCTACCGACGTCCGTGTGTGTGTGTGTGCGTGTGCGCCTGTGTGCGTGTGTGTGAGAGAGTGGGCTTCACGATATAGGAAGGCCCGGTCGGACGGAGATCTCCACAACACTCCCAGAGCAAGAGGAGAAGAGAGGGGGGAGAGAAGAAGAGAGAGGTTCTGTTATTTATTTTGGATGATACAGCCGGGCACCATGAAAGCTCCCTCCTCCTCCTCCTCCTCCTCCTCCCTCGGCCCTGACCCAGGTGAATATCTCAGGTACAGAGGCCAGATAGGTTTGTTTGCAGAGGGAGGGGAAACTGAAGACACAGTCAAAGAGAGAGCGGGAGAGGGAAGAAGGAGATGGAGAGAGACACACACACAGAGGGAGAGAGGGAGAGAGATAGCGGAGGAGGGAGATAGATAGAGTGTGAGAGAGACAAAGAGAGATGGAGAATGCGAGAAAGAGAAGAGAAAAGACATGAGAGTGATTTGAGTGAGTGAGTGAGTGAGTGAGTGAGTGAGTGAGTGAGTGAGTGAGTGAGTGAGTGAGTGAGTGAGAGAGAGTGAGAGTCTGAAGACAACTGAAGTCAAAGAGAGAGAGAGCAGAACAGGGATTATAAAGTTGCACTGCTGTTCAACCAAACAACTGTCTGAATACTTTTACGTTTTCAGCGCTGGCCTTGCCTCACACCAAACCGTTCATTACCCACTGCACACACCCTTAGGGGTGTGTGAAACACACTGCACAGCGGTGACTAAACGCTGATGCCGAACTGCTGAATATCATGCAAATGTGCAAAAAACATAAATAAAATAAAAGATGTGTTAATCATTTATAAACAGCCCAAACCAAGCCTTGTTCTCGCACGTTCCCAAACCTGTCGGCGAACCCACAGATAAAACTCAATCGACTAGAAAGACAATCGTCTAAAGGGAGACAAAGAGCCCGATATTTAGGTCACGGCGAAAACACAAACACCAGAACCAGCCGCGGCCGGATGTGGTTGTGATGCGCGTTGGGAGACGGCAGGGAGACGGGAGATCAATCTGAGACCACGCCCCGGCGATAGATAAATCCCCAGGATTCTCCCGCCCTGCGGAAGGTACCCGCGGCCGGAATAATTGTTTGCAGCGGGAGCCCCCTCTACGGGCCCCCTCTGAGCTCTGCCTCGTGTTCCGGGGCCCTTTGAAGTGAGCTCTGACATTGGGGTGGGGGGGGGGGGGGGGGGTGGGTGGGGGGGAACTCAAGGGCGGGCCGGTTCCACTGGGTCCCTCCGACGAGGAGTTCTGTGGCGCCGCGAAACGCTCAGAAATGATTGTTGAAGCGGCGGCAGAGTGGCGGCTGCCTTTCAAGACCCCCCCTCCAAGTTTAGTTTGTGAGAACAAATGAGAGCGGGAGGGAGGGTGTGTGTGTGTGTGTGTGTGTGTGTGTGTGTGTGTGTGTGTGTGTGTGTGTGTGTGTGTGTGTGTGTGTGTGTGTGTGTGTGTGTGTGTGTGTGTGTGTGTGTGTGTGTGTGGTAGACGTGGCGTTGACCTTGGTTCTCCGGTCGCACCTCGTCTTCCTTCTCCCGTCGAGGCTTCTCGTCTTGAAAACGCTTCCGTTGTTTTCCCAAAGACTCGGAATCGTACACTTTATCCTTCGTAGCTAAAAAGGGGAGTGTGTGAGGAGAGAACAGTCTTCACTTCAAATATAAGTTGTGAATTCTCTCGGGCGTCCCGTTCAAAACCGACCCCCTGAAACTAAACGTGAGATGGTGTGCAGTCAAAGACACTAAAATCGTAAATACTGCGACTTTATATCCCGAAACAAATAGAGCGTTTCGCGAGCCAGCCGTAGCGCGACGCTCAAGGAAGAGGACAGCACATGAGATACCAGAGAGAGATACCAGAGAGAGATACCAGAGAGAGAGAGAGAGAGAGAGAGAGAGAGAGAGAGAGAGAGAGCAAACTGCAAACGATTAAACAAATGCAGGCGAGATCTGGGAACACAGAGGAGGGAGAGAAGAGGAGGGAGGGAGGGGGGAGAGGAGGGAGGGGGGGCTTTTCTCTATCAATCAAGCGAGATGACAGAATAGTCACGCGGAATCTTTGAAGTTCTACGTCGAAAGGAGCACAAGTATGGGACCCCCCAGAACAAGTAAATGAAACAACCTGCTCTACGCACGTAGAGTCGTCTTCGACGACGGTTAATAGGGCATCGGCGCTGATCAAAAGAACATTAGCTTTGATTAATCAATCAATGCCCTGGTTACTCCCCCCTCCCCCCCCCCCTCCCCCAATCGATCTGGCGGGCGGAGGGATTGGCTGGTGGAGGTCAGGGCTTGGGTGGAGCTCTGCAGCTACATCCTCTTGTTCTGTTTCCACGGCGCCCGTCTCACTCGAACCATCAGCTCGCATTGATTTTATTTCCCCCTTTTTTTATTTCCCCCGTCGCTTTTTCTAATTCTTCTTCTTCTTCTTCTTCTACTTCTTCTTTTTTGAAACGTAGCTCAGCGTTTTCTTTCCGGGTAGAACAGGGCCGGGAGGAACCTCCGCAAACAAGGGACCGAGCGAAACAAGGGACACGCTTCAAAACTGTATGTGATGCAATGCAGCATGCGTCACTCCGCCATGTGTACTCTTGAAGTGCAGCTCACTCTTCCCCCTCCCCTCCTCTCCCCATAACCCCCCCCCCCCCCCCCCCCCCCCCTCAGGGTAATTGGTTTTTATCTGCCCCCCCCAACCCCCTCCTCCCCTCCCGTCGGCAAATGCAAATGAAGAGTAATTTCAATCGACAGCCAAAGTAAACTTTCTTTTCCTGAGTTGCACGGTGGTTTCCCTGTAGGGGGAGGGGGGGGGGGGTGAGGGGGGGGAAACAATGCTCTAATTCTGTCATTGTCAGAAGTTTGACGTAAGCGATTGTTCAGCGGCCTTTGTTGCCGTGGATACAGCGGTAGTACAGCGGCGGTCCCAATTCCTCCACGCTACATTATTTTCTTTTTAAAGAAAAGAACGTGCGCGTGGCGCGCCAGACATGTATTCCTTACAGGAATGTTTGGCGCTGCTTATGCTAAATATTATAACATCCAGACGGTGATGTCTTTTGTTTTCCCGGCTTTTATGTGAAACCGAGTCGCTGGAGGCCGCTACCTTCTCACGGCGGCGGCTCGGAAATTATTTAAGTAGCCCCTTTTTGAAACACTAAGACAAGTCGAGAGGGTTTTGCGTCGGAGATCAAAGTGTGCACGCTAGTCTCCGCGGCAACGCGGTGTTGTGCGGCCGACTTCGTCTTTCGTCGCTTGTCTCTCGTGATCGGGTGTGCCAACTTTGTTAAAAACTAAAAACTGGGGAAACGTTGTCTGCATATGCATTGCATATGCATGCTAGGATCAAGTGTTGAATTGCGAGTTATATTACATTAAAAGATGTATAAACATCCTGAATCTGGGGCTGATCTGAGGGCGGCTTCACGGTGGTCATTGTTAGGAGACGCAGATACAAGTGAGCCATGGTCGGGCTCTGACCTTTAAGGCTAGCGTTGACCTTTAAGCTGAGCTTGACTCTGTGCCCGAGGCCGTGCATCGCATCTGCCGCCATCCCGGCTCGGCCAGGTCTGTCTGTCTGGCAGACCGCCAGTCTGTCTGTCTGTCTGTCTGGCGGTGCCAGCCGTTGTGTCGTGAAGCTGGAGGGAGAGATGAAAGAGAACGTTTCTCACTTTCAGATTTCAGTTTCTATTCTGGGTTCTCCGTTTCCGAACGCATAAATCTGGGGAGGGAGAGATCTCGGCGCGCAGAACAACTTTAATGCCATCAGCACTCCTGACTGACAAGCATCATTACGGGTTAAAATTATCTCGCTAATTATCCCCCCCCCCCCCCCCCCCCCCACACACCCGAAAAGGAGATTTATACCCTGCTTTTGTGAAACCAGAGAGCGAACAGGGAGAGAGAGCCATAAAGAGAGAGAGAGAGAGAAAAAAAGAGAGAGAAAGAGGGAGCAAGAGAGTGTGATCAAGAGAGAGAACGCAAGAGAGCGCAAGAGAGAGAGAGCGAAAGAGAGAGAGAGAGACACAGAGACAGAGACAGAGACAGAGACAGAGACAGAGACAGAGACAGAGAGAGAGAGAGAGAGAGCGAAAGAGAGAGACAGAGACAGAGACAGAGAGAGAGAGAGAGAGCGAAAGAGAGAGAGAGACAGAGACAGAGACAGAGAGACAGAGACAGAGAGAGACAGACAGAGACAGAGACAGAGACAGAAACAGAAACAGAGAGAGAGAGAGAAAGAGAGCGAAAGAGAGAGAGAGAGAGAGAGACAGAGACAGAGACAGAGACAGAAACAGAGAGAGGGAGAGAAAGAATGAGCAAGAGAGAGAGAGAGAGAGAGAGGGTGAGAGCAAGAGAGAGAGAGCAAGAGATTGGAGGAGAGCAAGAGAGAGAGAGAGATTGTGTGAAGCCGTGGGTACACGCCACTCTGTAGCGCAGGGGGGGGGGGGGTCTCTTGATTAAAATAGAGCCCCTAATGAGGCTCTAGCCCCCCCCCCCCCTGTGCACTGGCTCTCTGAGAGTCCGGGGGCAAAATCTACTTCTCTGTCCATCGGCCAAATGGCTGGGGAATGTGGAAATTTGACCCCAAACAGATTACGCATTCGATTACTCAATAGATGACCATTTGTTTGTTGTTGGGGCTGGTGAGTGAAGAAAATCGACCAGCCACTTGTATATGTGACCAGCGTTTGACTGGTGGCCGGGGCTAGTTCTGTTCCCTGCCTGGTGTGTGGAGCTCTGTTATGCGGAGCCCGGTTAAAAAAATTGCAAAAATGCCAACTACGACTGTTCTCCTGGACATCCAATGCTTCAGGTGTCTCACCTTCCGGCCTGTTCAGCGGCCTTCACTCAACCATGCAGCTCAAACCGAACTTGCATTTCTTTTCTTTTTTTTAAGATTTATTTTGTGTTTTTATGGCTATATTACAGAGTGAGATAGAGAGGAAGGTACGGGAGATAGAGGGGAGGACATGCAGCAAATGACCACGGGCAGGAATCGAACCGGGGGCGCCCAGAACTTGCACTTCAGTGAGATTGAGGTCCAGGTCCGGGTGAGGTTGTGGGTTCTCCTAAACCGTGACGGTGAGGAGGACTCGATGCCGCGGACGTCGGCCGATTCCCGAAAATGTTATGATTCTACAATCCCTAAAGGGCCCCACACGCCGCCCAGACTCAAACCAACGGCCAGCTGCTTTTATCCGACCACGCCGTTGCCTCTCTCGTCTGACCCGTTCGGCAGAAAAGTTGCAATTTGAAACACACTGCAAAGACTACTGCCAACAACTACACAGTAGCGTGTACGCTCTGCGCTTTGAATGTTGGATCGGACCGGACATCGTCCACGCAGTTCCAAAAGCTTCCAACACAGCTGAACACACGGAAACAGATTTGTTCCCGGACTTGTCGGAGTCTCCCCAAACGTTTCAGAAGGCCAACGGTTTGGCCAGTGTGTTCCAAGCTTAAAACACCGAATCGACTTCGATATTGAGCATGGTGGCAGCTGATGATGAGCTATTATTACACAGAAGTGCAGCAACCATCCATCCATAAGCAGGATGTAACACACACTTTGATCCGATTACAAAAGGACACACGAGATCCAACATTATCCACCGTCCAATCACAGCGCTGACGTTACGTATGACTGCCACCAATCGGGTCAGGTCTCCGCCGTGATGGACCAATCATACGGATGCCTGCTCCTTGTCAGTTAAAAAGCAGCTCCGTCTCCCCCGCCTCCCCCCCCCCCCCAAGCCTGGAGAGGAGCCGGTAATGATATGCTAGACGTCCTTATTATTCTCTAAGCTGTGTTTGGCTGTGCAGATAAAAGGCCCAAAGTGAGAAAGAGTAAAGGGAGCGATTGACGACACATTCCTAATCACTCAGAGCTCAGCGAACGCAGGAGGCGTTTAGCCTCTCTAACCACGTCCTCAGCCTTCTTCTAAAAGGTTGAATGCTATGGGTTCCGGCCCGCCTCTCATCAATGCACATATTTTACACCGTGTAGAGCAGCCAGGCTAGAAAGGAATGGAAGAACACCCCTGTGTTACAATCAAGCTCGTCCAATCGTTTAGCTTCTTGTTCCCGTCCTACAGGATACCTAATGATGAGCGCCATCTTCCTAATGTGTCCCTCGTGCCAAACAACAGGTTACTTTTTATTTTTTTAAGACTAGACATTGGGTTGTTAAAAACATGTTTGAACCGTTTTTCATGTTGGCTTGTAAACCACGCCGTAAAGAACTTTACAGCCCCAATCAAAAATAAAACAAAATCCCGGCGGGTCAACGGTTTCTTCGGCTAGCTTAAAACACGGACGACCTTGACACACGATCCGACGACCTTGCTTTCATTTAAAAACACAAAAAAACATCCGATGTGCTAAACATGGTCAAACGACTCGGTGAGAGTGCGTCTTCTCAACTCTCTTCAGAACTTTGCTGAAAAATAAAAAACGCTCTTCTGCAGTCGATAAAAACAAACAAAAACATAGCTTTGGTCGCCTCGGTTCGCGTTCGCGGCGGCGGCGGCGGAGTTAGCGCGCCGGCTTGCTAACGAGGTGGCTGTGATGCGCTCAGGTGGCGCGCTGATGTGTTGTCAGGGGCTGGCGACCAGACAAAGCCCAGAGCTCTGGGCCTAATGAGCAGATGTGTGGGCCCTCATTAAGGGTGCAAAGCAGGCGCTGATCCTTAATGAGCTTCTTCATTAAGGGCCATTTGGAGGGGGGAGAGGTCCGGGGCGGTGTGGTGCAGGGGACCCGAGGGCCGCCCGGGAACACGACGAGGAGAAGGGCAGGGCCCCGACGATGGGAGGAGGGAGGGAGAGGGGAGGTGGGGGAGAGGAGGAGGAGAAGGGGAGGAGAGAGAGAAGGGGAGGAGGGGGGGAATGGGAGGAGGTGCACTAAGTGCATTAGCGCGTTAGCAAAACGCTAATCTAAATAAATAATATATCATACTGCAATATATGGATTCACTTGTTGCGATGTATCCTATTTATTTGAATAATTTATCCTGAATAGGATAAAATAAACATTTTGGTCTATAAGACAAAATATATAAACGTGAAATAGTCGTTCTATCGGGAGTCGTTTCCCGATAGAACGACTCCCGGATACTACGGTCGAGTTTGGCGGATAGTTACAGTATCTTGCTCAAGGACACTTCAAGTAGCCCGGAGAAGCTGTGTACAGCATCAAACTCCGTCTATAAGCAACCCGCTCAGTGGCTGCCTAGCTACCGCCGTACCCGACAACATCTAGCGGAACGGGGATAACAAGCCATTTAAATGGGGGGGGGGGGCCGTGATGCAATTAGACGGAGAAAACCGCCACGTTGTGAGTGAGTGAGTGGGCGAGCGAGCAGTGCCGTGAGCGAGCGAGTGAGTGACACAGTTAACTAAATGAGCCATTGTTTCGCAGCCGTAATAAGCAATGCCCTGCAGCCACGACTGTGTGTTCGACATTGATGTCAAACTACTGGTGAGTCCAACCAGTGCACCGTGGGAAGACACACCGCACGCACTCAGTCATTCCTCCAATTCAGCCTCCGTAAATAGATGGCTACCACCACGGCGTCGATAGAGTCTTATCTCCACAGACGCCCGGAGACACAGCCGGGCTGATTTCCCTTTGCCTTCCCTGGCCCCGGGGCCAATGCCGTGTGTACGGCATCCACTGAAACCCAATTTGACGAGGTAATCACAAAACATCTCTTGTTTCATACCGCCGGGGTCGCAGGGAAATCATTCTCACTTATCAGGGCTGTCAATTGGGGTCACCTTCCGAAGCCCGGCTCTATAAATATATATCTATAGAACGCGTAAAAAAAAAAATTAATAGCATTGCAGCGCTGTGTTCCTGTGTAATCCCATGTGCGGGGCATTCCGACGGCATTGATTGGTCGACTGCGGGGCATGTGACAGTGCTGAAAGTAATGTGGACACCGCGGTTGATCAATAAAAAAAATGTATGTGCCCAGAACCTCGGAGGCATTCTGTAATGAAATCGATAGCGGGCTTCGCTCCCGGTGTTCAGATCATTTGCCGAGCTGTTATTTAGACATCGCCGTCCCCCAACCACCGTCCCCCCCCCCCTCCAACACACCCACGACCCCCCCCCCCCCCGGCACAACCTGGCCACCGTAAGAAATCAATGGCAGCATATCACCGCCGCCGGAGTCCCTATTACCAGCAGAAGGCTTGTGAGGAATACGTGAGACTGTTTGCCATTACTTCTCCTCGCTGCATTATTGTTATTTTTTTTCCTCTTCTGTGGAATTTCCTAGGTTTCCATCTGAGACAGTATAGTTTCCGTTTTATTTATGTTTTAGACACATTTATTTTTGGGGTTGGCATTCGGATGTAGAGCATGGATTCAAGCCGGGGGATTCGGCCCCTCAGCTGAAGTGGGGAGCAGGGTGTGTGTTTAGTAATGTGGGGTCGGCAGTGTTGCCAACTTAGCGATTTTGTCGCTATATTTAGCTACTTTTCAGACCCCTTTGGCGACTTTTATTCAAAACAGCGACAAGCGACAAATCGAGCTCCTTTTTCAGCTGTTATTGGTGACTTTTGGCGACTTTTTGAGGTGAAAGCACTATCGCTATTACCTCTTCACAACGAGCACCGGGTGCCTGCGCGGCCCCTCCCCGTCTCAAAGCACTTACAGGCAGCCCAGTCCTCGTGCAGCAGTCCCTCCCAGCTGCTCTGTTAGCAGGAGCTAACAGGAGACGTTCACGCCTCGGCATCCGGGCTGCAAATTAATCCGCGTCTCGGCCAGCAAGCCGCCGCCGACTGATCCCGGACCCTGACGTACAGTCAGAGCGGGAAAATGTAATATTTTCGTTAAAATAAAATAATAAATCGCTGTGTTACATTGACTCACACTGCCTCAGGCTCAGTCACTTCACCTCACCTCGTCCACTGTGTGTGTTTGTGTCTTTACCATGTCGCAGTCAAAATTTTACCAACAAAAATATTGGAAAGAGTGGGAAGCAAACACTGCTTTTAAGGGCTGGTTAAAGCCGTTTATTGGAGACTATAAACGAGCATACTGTAGCTATTGCAAGGTCAATTTATTTCTGTGCCAAACTCAGTGATGTGAAGAAACACAGTTCAACCCAAAAGCATATTCAAAAGGCAAAGCCTTACAGTTCAGCTCAAACAACGCTGCCATTTATGGTAAGCAAAATTGGGACTAAGCAAAAAAAGAAAATTGTGGTTTTCTTTATACTTCCAGTTATGCAAATTAGGCGATGACGTCATCTAGCGACTTCTAGCGACTTTTAGGAGAGCCAATAGCTACTTTCCTTCCTGAAGAGTTGGCAACACTGGGGGTCGGTGGAGGCCTTCATTTGTGGAGTCGTTATTGCTACAGCTGGGGCACACCTCTGTGAATGTGTTGGGCTTAATGCCAAGTGTTGAACCATACTCAAATGCACTATATTATACAAATGATGTATCGTGGTCCCAAACAAAATTGGTACACTGCTTTTATGTTAAATAAAAGATAAGTGTGGCATTGGCTTCTGTGTCAAAACATTCACATTGACATTTAGAGGACGCTTTTATCCAAAGGTGTCTTAAAATAAGTATATTTGTCTGAAGAAACATCAAATTAAAAGTTGATTTGACAAATCACGAATCTCCATTTGTTGTATGTCGTTTCTAAGTAGGCTACTATAGGCGTATGGATTATTCAACCACTATGTAACGCTAAATGTTCACTCAAGAAGGGGCAGGGCAGCGACCAACCGTCGCAGGACGCACAGGAGCAGGCCTGAGAAAACGATTGGTATTTTGCTCTCAGCACGTCGTATGTCATTAGCGTCATGGCTGTAGGAGTATCAACATGTCAAGAAGTACATGAGTACATTACATGCCTTGGGCGATAACACTATATTATTGCATTTTATTCATGAGTTGTTTTTTCTAGTCTTGGAACTCACTTTAACAAGCCGGACTCCAATTCACCATAAATGGACTAATGGTTTACAACATTAATGGTTTCATTACTACTACTACTACTCACTAGTTGGCCTATTGCAACGCGAATGCAATTACGTACAAAAAAAACATTGTTAAGGCAAAAGTTGTCTGTGCCAAAGGCTGAACATGGGCAAACGCAGTGATGACGGAATGCAGACGGACAGGTTTACGCACGAAAACCAGAAGTCATGCTGTGCTTCAATGACTTCGATCTCCAAACTAGACTGAATTAATTCCCGGTTTTAAAGCACCGTTTTGCCACAAGGTAAAACAACATGCGACCGCATTAAACGCGTTTGTTTCGGGCCCGCCTACACTGTGTCACAGTTCGCCTTATCTGTTGTGCAACAGCCTGTTGCCTGCTGCATCCTGGCTCCGAAACCCGACAGTAGGCTGTAACTTTGATCAGGAAAGAATCAACCTCCCGTTCAGGACACTTCAGACTTCAGAAGTAAGTAGGCGCGGAAATCAAATAATTTTTATGTGCATTTAGCGGTAAAGTCTGTTAAAGCAAGCCTCCGCTGTATACTTTTTGAACTGTGTTTACCAGTGTGCGACTATTCTTCAGACAAGCGCGAGAAGCGACGATAGACGTAGCCTCTTTATCTCTTATTATTGACCGTGCAAAATAAGTCAGGAATGTAGGATGCTGCAATGCATTTGTAACTAAAGCACCGATTAGCCAGTTTGTTTTTTAGCCCCCGTGCAGAATGCAATGCCCAGAGTTCATACAAAGGCAAGGGCTGTTAGTAGGCCCTATAGCACCATTGCCTGTGTAGATACTTAGTATGTCGTCTAAAATGTGCGCTCTCTCTCTCTCTCTCTCTCTCTCTCTCTCGAATCTTTACAAATTTAATTTGATAGATTGCATTATGAATGATCAAATGAGCTGTCAGTAAGGTGTCTTATCTTTGTGGTTCAGGTAGAAACCCTAACAGAACACACACACACACACACACACACACACACACACACACACACACACACACACACACACACACACACACACACACACACACACACACACACACACACACACAGTTATGACACTAATGTTTCGATAGATTGCATTATGAATGTCGCGTGTCTTATCTCCGTGGTTCAGTGGGAACCCGCGGTGCGACGACGTCGTTCCTCGAGGATGAGGTGTTCCTGGCCTTCTCCACCTACGCCACCATCGTGGTGCTAAAGACCATGTTGATGGCGCCGCTCACCGCGTACTACCGCTTCACCCGTGGGGTAGGCTACGTCGTCGACGGCTCCTCCTTTATTAGCTCTCATGACACTAAAGCTAACGTTAGCACCACATATTTGGAGTGATAATACCAGTTCTGACCAGTTTTTTCTGCTGCACACGGAGTGGTCAAGACAGCCACATTAAGCTGTATGGGTTTGAGATAAGTCTCTATAGACGTGACTTCTTAACCATTCTGCCCAGGCCCATACAGACTGAAGGTTTACCTGGGTGGATCAGAACCTGTGGGCGTGGCTTATTTACCTTTCCTCCCATACCGATATTGACTGAATGTTTACCTGGAGTCGGGAGGTGCTTCATGAAGCACCTCCCGACTCCAAGTAGACATTCAGTCAATATTGGATTGGGCAGAGTGCTCGTCCGATCACCTTTCACCTCCTGAGTGAACCACGTGTTTAACCTTCGCCACTCTGTCATACCTGGCCCCGAAATGAAGATAGCAGAGGATTTAAATTACGCATTGTCACTCGTATAATGTTCACACGTGAACGTTAACTCTGATAGACGACGGGACTACATTCAAAGTACATATTGGGGAATGGATCTGTATGTTAAGGGGTGCTCGATTATGGAAAAAATCATAATCATGATTATTTTGGTCAATATTAAAATCACGATTCTTCAAACAAAAAACATTATGCATTTAAATATAACGTACAAATATATATCCGGCTGTTCTGAAATTTCTATAAAACATTTAATGAATAAAATAAATATACAAAAAAAGATCATGATCAACATTTGATTAATTGCACAGCCCTTAATCATACACACTTACACGTGTTGTTCCGTCTCGATGTTTAGGCCTTCTCCAACGAGGAAGACGTGCGGGGCAAGAGCGAGGAGCAGAAGAAGAGGCTGCTGCGGAACCATCCAGACGTGGATCGCGTTCGCAGGTACGCGTCCTTCACGCTGCAGAACCAAAGCGTTGGAACCGAGAACCTCAGTCCAAGAGTTTGGGACCTTTTCAATCCAGAATGCTCAAAATCCTGTTCACTGGCCTCACATGCAATTAGCATTGTGTAGCGTCTTATCCTAGCTGTCTTTAGCATTGTGTAGCATCTAATCCAAGCTGTCTTTAGCATCTTATCCTAGCTGTCTTTAGCATTGTGTTGCATCTTATCCTAGATATCTTTAGCATTGTGTAGCATCTTATCTAAGCTATCTTTAGCATGTGTAGCATCTTAACCTATCTATCTTTGTTGTGTACGGGGAATGGGTTAACCTAGCGATGGTCAGTGCTTGGCACTTCCATGAACAAATATACTTAATGCAAGTCGCTTTGGATAAAAGTGTCTGCTAAATGCCCTAAATGTGAACGTAAATGTGCCACTTTATTTGGGAGTTCAAAGCAGAGAATTGTATCTGAAGCAGTAAAAAAATCGACTGATGCACTTCATTAATAAACAGACTTGGGGGTTAAGTCTCATTGCTCAAAAGATGCTTACAGGTATGCTAGGGCTTCGAACCCCCAACCATGCGTTTGGGCGTCAAACACCCTTTAACCACTACTAGACTATCCTCTTCCCCGTGCCACCCTGTGACTCTTCCCTCCCCGTCATGGACTCTGTTGGTTCTGTCCAGGTGCCACCAGAACGACCTGGAGAACGTCATTCCCTTCGTGCTCGTCGGGCTCCTCTACTCGCTGACGGGCCCCGACGCGGCCACGGCCATCACCTACTTCAGGGTGTTCGCCGCCTCGCGCCTCTGCCACACCGTGGCCTACGTCCTGCCCCTGCCCCAGCCCAGCCGGGCGCTGTCATGGCTGACCGGGCTGGTGGTCACCTTCTGCATGGCCTACAGTGTGCTCACTCACAAAAGGCTTCTGTAACGGTGGGGTTATGACAGAGGGGGATGGTGGGGCAGTTAGCCGATACTGCCTGTAGAGTAGGGGCCTTTAGACACTAAAGATTGTGTCGACGCAATAAAAATGTCAAAATACATCAGTGCTAGTGATCATTGACGTTGTCCCTTGAAAGTGATGATTTTATAGGTCTACATGATAGTGTTGAATCTATGACTTTGGGTGAGATTGTTTTATAAATGAACGCATGTATGAATGGTTTATAAACACACAATGTCACACTGAGTGAGAACATGGCACTAATTAAAACGGATCAAACTAAGGTTTTTACCATTTTATAACGATGTCAATAAAAAGACCCTGAATCCTTGAATAGAATACCTGTCTTTCTGCTTCGGTGTCTGCCTGCGCCCCTCGAAGGTATAAAACAAGACAATTATAGCCAAGACTGCAAGAAAGGTCAGAATCAAAGCCTACTTCAGCTCTCTAAATTAGATCATGAGAAGCTATTTTCTTTCCTCTTCCTTTGGTATTGTAGGGACATTTTGAAAAAATAGCTAAACTACATCAACAGTTGGCACATTTGGGTTGGCCTCTTTTGACACTAAAAATCGAGGTAGGGGAGGGTTGGCTTATAAATCAAATAAATCAAGTGCTTGAACCAAAAACAAGTGCTTTTATAATTTATACTTTATATGGCTGAACGTCTTGTCTTATAAACTGAAACAAGCACATTTTTCAAGATTTGCAGTAATTCAAGTTAAGGGACCATTCGCTTTGAGACCATCACGCAATTATATATTTTAATGTATACATTATTATTAAATATAAAACATTAATGTACAACGCTTACATTAATAATCAATTAATTGTAACCTCTGCAAGTATCCAACTTTGGTTTTCTCTACTGTTAATCAAAGTTAAAAGTAAATGATTAATATAATCAGTATACTGTTAATCAGTATAGAGGCGATTGCAAAATGTGATTCAATAAATGAAAGCTTTGTTGAGATCTCTCTTTGCCAGGGAACGCCCACCAGCGAGTTGAACCCTGGACGGACACGCCCCCTTTTATGTCCAGTGTTTATTTTTTTTGCTAGGTGCAGTGACAACGCAAAACGTATCGGATTCGGAGATAAGGTAAGAAAGCCACACTTGTTCACTGTGATGAATAGTGCACAACATATTTTGACTTGGTTACATGTATTTTTAGAATGCAGTTTAGTCGTAGCGCCGGTTTGCTTCCCCTGTTTCCTGATCATGTTGCGACACACACGGAAGTCAGTTTCTGTTGAACTCTGACTGGTGTTGCGAACACTTCGAAAAGTATGCAAGGAAATACTAATTTTCTCAAAACTGATAAATATGCCTTCTACAAGATCCCCGACGAAGCAATCAGGATTTAGCCTTTTAATATCACTATTGTCGGCTACCGATGGTCTATGCCATTCCTCTGTTGTTGTTGTTGCATGGTTCGACTTATCTTAGCGTTAAGATACAAATGCATGACTATTTATTTGAGTGCATGGTAAAGACCACTATGCAAACATGATTCGTCTGATATACTGTACTTTAGAGCGACGTCCCAAGAGGCAAGCACCATGCCCGAGCTGACCCAAGTCGTGGATAGCGAGGTGATTACAGCCTACGCCACCTACGTGGTGATCGTCGTCCTGAAGATGATGCTCATGGCGCCGCTGACGTCATACTACCGGATGAAGAAGAAGGTACGCGGCTGCTACCACTCAAGTGGTGCACTGACTTATGATAACTTATGATGATTTGTAGTCCGGCACATGTCATAAACATGACCTGATGTGTTTTGTGCTGCACAGGTGTTTGCAAACTTGGAAGACACCAAGTTAGCCCATCCGGTGGAGGAGCCAAAGTTTGTGCGCGTGGATCCTGACGTCGAGCGCGTACGGAGGTACAGAGAGCTCTGGCGGTCATGTTCATGGGAACACTCAGACTGGGATGAAACCAGTCCCAATGATGTGTATTAGATGGGAAATAGGCCAACCCTTACCCAGGTTCAACACCTCATCCGTGTATAAAAAAAGCCATCATCTTCTCTTACGTTATAATCTGCACCAGTTGCACATTTAGTCATTTAGCGGACAAATTGTATTGAAGACATCTTAAAAGTGAGACTGAAAATAAACAAAGCAAAAGAGAAAAAGGTTGTATTGATGCGCAGCTTAGTTTAGGCCTACAACTCAGGGAAGAGGGCAGATTATACTAACAATAGCAATCAGAAATACTAAGTTTTCATCCTCCTACTCTTGTTCTTATAGAGGAGGTAGAGCAGGTCGGCTGGTAACTGGAAGGTTGCTAGTTCGATCCCCAGCTCCTCCTAGCTGAGTGTTGATGCGTCCCTGAGCGAGACACATAACCCTAACTGCTCCTGACGAGCTGGCTGTCGCCTTGCATGTGTCCATGTGTGTATTAACCGATGTAAGTTGTTTGGATAAAAGCGTCTGCTAAATGCCCTAATTGTAACGTTTCGTACATCGCATGTTAAACCACGTCATGTTGAACCCCGTCATGCTTCTCCAGGTGCCACCAGAACGACCTGGAGAACGTGGTTCCCTTCGTGCTCGTCGGGCTCCTCTACTCGCTGACGGGCCCCGACGCGGCCACGGCCGTCACCTACTTCAGGGTGTTCGCCGCCTCACGCCTCTGCCACACCGTGGCCTACGTCCTGCCCCTGCCCCAGCCCAGCCGGGCGCTGTCATGGCTGACCGGGCTGGTGGTCACCTGCTGCATGGCCTACCGCGTGCTCCTGCATAACTTCCGCTTGTAGGAATAAAAACATGGAGGCTGGAGTGTGTACTCATGGGGCGGATGTTTCGTCTGGAAGAGGGGTTATGATTGTTTTAAATTGTTTCCTGGTGTGAACGCTGAATCACCGCAGCAGATCGTAAGAAAGAGTAAGTGGTCGTGTGTCTTTAATTTTGTGTCGTGATTAGGACGTTCTCGTTCCAAGTGTGACCCCGCCTACTTTATGAGCGCATTAAACAAACCCGTTTAAAAATCATTTCAACTTTAACAGTGCACTTGCCAAAGTCCTGTCTGAATCGTTAAGAATCATTTATTTTCATGTATTAAATGTGGTCCCTGTTTTGTCGAGTGGTTTAGTGAATGAATTGCATTGTTTGTTTTTTGCACCACCCGCCGAATGTGCTTAGAATGAGTAACACAATCTCTCTGGCAGAACATGAAGGGCCCAAACGATGGCCTTGGGATTTGGAGTACGGTTTTTGTTCTTTCTGCAGCGGCCTTTCTTACTAATTTGCAATCCGTTTATATGTGACAAAAGTTTTCGCAGGCTTTGACCTTTACTTTCAATTGGCAGAGGTCGACGCGAGGCGTTCCTCGACTCTCGGGCCCTGAAGGGAATTTATTAGGCCACTAGAGGGAGCCCTTTTAAAAGTCAACTGGATGCGCCGTCATTACGGCTCCTTTATGGACCAGGTGCAGCTCATAAACACGCCTCGGATCCAGCAATTAACTTGATTAGTTTTGTAGGAAAACGTTCCTGGGCATATAGCACAATGCCGCTTTTACTCCATTACCGAGTAAGCCGAGCATATGTGGTTTTACAAAACACTGCAAAGCCCATTTTGTTTTTCAGGGGGGTTATGCTAATGCAGGATAGGCTTACGCTATATATTTATCCACTGTGAGCCACATTGTTTGATCTAATTGTTTTATATTTAGAAATTAAACAAAGCGAAACACGTTCAGCAACGAGCTTCTTTCTCTGTCTTTGCATTTTATTGTTACCATGTATTTGCATACGTTTGTATATAAAGTATTTGCAGCCGGCCAAAACAATCGTCCTTATAAACATTTTCATGTTTTGGTTAAATATATTGACTTAAGAGTTTCAATGTGGATCTGTATACTGTTACTGAAAGATAGCATTAAACACGTCAAATTGAGTCAACACGTTTTTAGTTGTTCCCTAATTCCTGCATTGCAGTGGGGAATGCTACGACAATAAGGACTGATGATGTCCCTGGTCCATCTATCCTGAGGCCAACCAACCCGCCTGGCCCCTCAGTGTAAACGGTGCTACCGGGACCTGGGAACAGAACACAGCAGCCAAATAGAACCCTTATGTCCCGCTGCGCACGGGGGCCTCGAGACAGACACTGCATGACTAAATCCACACGTTGGGGAGAAAAAACATACAATGTATGAGTCGTACGATCAGACTGCTGTTCATTACGGTAGCCTATATAGGCCCAGTAGCATAGGCCTATACAAGTTATATAACTAAAAGTCAGAATAGGCCTATAAGTGGCGACACACTTTATAGAAACTAACCATAATGCTGCACTTAAGACTTATCTTAGATGACCGTCAGTAAGTATCTTTACCGTAGGCTACACAAACCTACACCTGGCGTCGGTACATATACCGTGTCCTACGGTGTGTGTGTGTGTGATGTGCGCACACATGCATGCGTCAATGCGCGTTGTTACGCAGCCCTCTCTCCCCTGCTGATAATTATCCTATTCGCGCAGACGATCAGATTTGTGTCAATGCGGCTGACTCACAATGGCGTCTCCCGACGACGATGTCGCCGCCGCCGCCCTCGACTTGACGTCTGCGTTTCAAGCTGTCACGCGCAGCCTTTATAGACGCGCCGCGCGCCTCATTGTTTAGGGCTGGTTAACTTACACGCGCACTTCATTAGGCACGACTTCAAAGGCTTCAGCGCGCCGCTGCGGTGACGCTGCCGGTAGGGCCAACGGATCTTTTTATATTCCTACAGCCGTACATCCTATAGGCCCCCTGAAAAATTAATGAACGGTTGTTAGGGAAGGAAACTCGGGGCTGGTCGGAGAGAATTATGAATCAATCTATGCGATGCTTCCAGGTGGACGTTTTGAGGCCAGGCGTTGCCTACCAGCTTTTATCTATTTTAAGTGCAAATATCATTTTTGTCTTTTGCATGGGTAGGCAGATATCGCGTGTGCGCACGCTGGGGCCGCCTCCTGACGGTTATACGAACGACGGAGATCCGAACACACGTTCCCTTTGTGCCTTAAAGGTCCCATATTATACCACCCGGTGTGAATGTGATTAGCCGTTCCAAGCCACTTTGAAAATAAATCTGCCTCTTCTGACATTACAAGTGGGCGTGTCCACCTAGATGTCTGACGGATAGATGAGCAACGTTTGCTACTGTAGTCCACTCGGTAGGCTGGTAGACTGATCTATCCAGCACACATCTAGGTGGACATGCCCACTTGTGATGTCACTAAAACACAGGAGAGGCAGATTTTCAAAATGGCTCTTAACGGCCAATCACCCTCACACCTGGTGGTATAATATGACCTTTAGAAGACGTGGAAGAGAGTACATCGCTCGTGTAGGCTGCCTCTCTCGCTTTCCCACGCAGGCGGACGGATGCAGACGTCGACTCAAAGCCGGGAGGAAAGCGCGCGAGCGAAAACCCGGGTAACGTAAGTGAGGACGTAGCGTCCCACAACGGCTTAAATACAGCGCTGGCGGTACATGAGGGATTATCAGAGAGGTGCGAGGCAAGCTCTTCCTTAAAAAGGTATATATTTATACACACGTGTTGTCAAACCTCTCAGAGCGTGAAGAAAGTGGGGACTTTGGGAAGAGTTTGTGGAGATTATACAAGACGGGGCTCCGACGTAAAACGAAGATCAGGAGTGGACGCACGTGACTCCGGTCGCGGTAAGCTATCGGTCGTCGGGTAGCGGGCGAAGTTCGCTGTAAAAGGCGCCGAAGATCGGAACAAACGCACGTTCATGCACACATTACGGAAGAAGATTCTTCAAATGATTGAACTGTTACCATCAGCCACACAGACACACAAACACAGACACAGACACAGACACAGACACACACACACACACACACACACACACACACACACACACACACACACACACACACACACACACACACACGTACACGCACACAAACACAAATGTTAGCTTAGCACCATAACGACTCTCCTGGATGACCCGTTGTAGGCGAGTTGTCTGCTGCCCTCATATGTTTCAGTCTGGTGGCAGGGGGGGGCTGGGGTCAGCAGATTGTGTATGCTGATCTCAGTGATTGGAGCGCCCTGTGATTACCATAAGCAATTTAAATGTTATTGATTTAACCTTCTGCATGCTGTAATTGAACACCTACAGGGCAAACTTCCTACCTAGCCCACGCTGCTAATGCTCTCTCTCTCTCTCTCTCTCTCTCTCTCGCTCTCCCTGTGTCTCTCTCTCTCTCTCTCTCTCTCTCGCTCTCCCTTTGTCTCTCTCTCTCTCTCTCTCGCTCTCCCTGTGTCTCTCTCTCTCTCTCTCTCTCTCTCTCGCCCTCTTTCTCTCTCTCTCTCTCTCTCTCTCTCCCTGTGTCTCTCGCTCTCTCTCTCTCGCCCTCTTTCTCCCTCTCTCTCTTTCTCCCTCTCTCTCTCTCTCTCTCTCTCGCTCTCTCCCCCTCCCTCCCTCTCTCTCTCTTTCTCTCTCGCCCTGACTCTCTCTCTCTCTCTCTCGCCCTCACTCTCTCTCTCTCTCTCTCTCGCCCC